>NC_084592.1:49603719-49706219 GCF_033807715.1 Cololabis saira
ACAGTCGGGCCACGTTCCTCAGCTTGTTGGTCTCCAGACGGTGGATGGTGTCGTACTGCTCCGAGAAGATCCACTCAAAACTCTCCATGTACTCCTTCTTCAGCAGACAGAACCTCTGCACACACACACACACATATATATATATACACATATACATATATACACACACACACATGTACTCCTTCTTCAGCAGACAGAACCTCTGCACACAAATACACACATATATATATATAAATATACACACATATACACACACAGATCCACTCAAAACTCTCTATGTACTCCTTCTTCAGCAGACAGAACCTCTGCAGGAACACACACATATATATATATATATAAATATACACACACAAATACACACATATACACACACACACATGTACTCCTTCTTCAGCAGACAGAACCTCTGCACACATGTATACATATACACACACATACACGGTTAACGTGTTGTAGTTCCAAGTGAAACTGAAAAATTTTGGTGGAGCAGTCCGGTCCTGCAGGACCAGGACCAGAACCAGAACCAGAACCGGTCTGGTCCAGCAGGTTCTAGCAGTAACTCACCCCGGCCAGGAGACCAAAGAACTTCTCGTAGGTTCTCTGTTGGGCACAGCAGTCCAGGATCATGTTACACAGTTCCTTCTGCAACACACACAGGTAGATACACCTGTTAGACACGCCCATATTAGACACCAGTTAGAGGCGGTTCCACCTGCAGACATTCCCCCAGTTAAGCCTGATTTATGGTTCTCCGTTAAACCAACGCCGAGCCTACACCGTCACCGTGACGCCGTCGCCGTGACGCCGTAGCGAATCTTCAGATTTCTCCGTCACTCCATTTCTCCGCGGTGCTAAACCCCCCAGAGCTAGCTGATACTTTGTTTAGCTTCCGTTTTTTTCCGGTCACAGTGAATCAAAGAGATCAGGACAACTATTGTGAAAAAAACAAAACAACCCAAAACAAAAAATAAGAAAAATCACACACACACGAAGAAAATAGGCTGAAGTTCACGACTGCTTCACGAACCGGAAATGCGTTGCTACCAAGAGAACCAATCACAGCATCTCGTCTGCGTTGGGTCGTAGTTACATCTTTTGGAAAGTGCTAGCAGGCTACAGCGTAGCTACGGAGAGCCTAGCGTAGCCGCATAGCTACGGAGAGCCTAGCGTAGCCGCGTAGCTACGGAGAGCCTAGCGTAGCCGCGTAGCTACGGCGTAGCTACGGAGAGCCTAGCGTAGCCGCGTGGCTACGGCGCAGGTTTAACGCAGAGCCACAAACCAGGACTAGAACGGTCGTCTGCAGACCAGATTCAGACTTTCATGTGAAACATTCACTGCCGGAGACGGAAACGTCAGAGACACAAAAACACAAGAAGGTAAATAAAGTTATAATAAGAGGAATCCACAGCGAGCTGAAGCCGCCGGGCCGGCGTCAGCGCTGACTCACCGTCTGGCTGTCGGGGAAATCCATCTTGATCAGCTTGTGAGCGCATTCCTCAAAGTCCAAGCTGCAAAACAAACCACTGATCAATAATCTGATTGATCAATGTATCGGTGAGTTCAGTGGTGTGTTATCTGTGGTCTGCTGCTGCTGCAGGTGCGCTGCTGCAGGTGCAGGTGCGCTGCTGCTGCTGCAGGTGCGCTGCTGCTGCTGCAGGTGCAGGTGTGCTGCTGCAGGTGCAGGTGTGCTGCTGCAGGTGCAGGTGTGCTGCTGCAGGTGCAGGTGTGCTGCTGCAGGTGCAGGTGTGCTGCTGCAGGTGCAGGTGTGCTGCTGCAGGTGCAGGTGTGCTGCTGCAGGTGCAGGTGTGCTGCTGCAGGTGCAGGTGTGCTGCTGCAGGTGCAGGTGTGCTGCTGCAGGTGCAGGTGTGCTGCTGCAGGTGCAGGTGTGCTGCTGCAGGTGCAGGTGTGCTGCAGGTGCTGCTGTTTCTGCTGCTGGTGCTGCTGCAGCTGCTGCATGTGCAGGTGTGCTGCTGCTGCAGGTGCTGCTGCAGGTGCTGCTGCAGGTGCTGCTGCAGGTGTTACTGCAGGTGCTGCTGCAGGTGTTACTGCAGGTGCTGCTGTAGGTGTGCTGCTGCTGCAGGTGCAGGTGTGCTGCTGCAGGTGCAGGTGTGATGCTGCGTACCTGGACTGGATGGCCAGGTAGATGGTTCTCCTGAAGGCCACCAGGTTGACCTCGGTCTTGTCGAAGATCGTGACCTTCTCACCTGAGAAGGAGAAGAGACATTGTTAACGTCTCCAAAACCACTGGACACTACATTTCCCATAATGCAGCTGCATTAAGCCCCTAACATGATGTTCTATCTCAGTGGTCCCTAAGCTTTTCTGGACCAGGACCGGTTTAATGTCTGACAATATTTTCACGGCCCAATCTAAAGGTGTAGCTGATAAAAGATTTCCTCAGGTCTAACTGACACAAAAAGCACCTGCTGATAATAAACGGCACAAGGTTTGTTTTCTTTGCTAATTTTATGCCGTATTTATGTCCAGCTTGAGTGTGTTTGCCATGGTTACTCATGTATTGTGTTAACGGTAGCCGAGCAGCAGCTGCGTCGGTCTGTATTTAAGTTAAATGAAACTTATATGAATGTAGAAACTCTATTTTATTTTATTTTATTCTTTTCTAGCTCTTACGTTTGCAGTGTATTTACATCCAAGGAATAAAAACATTGTGAACCATCAGTTTGAGTCATCCATCATCAGGGGATTCTACAGGAATTATCTTTTCTTTCAGTGCGGCCTAGAGGTGGGTGCAATTCATCAATGTGTTGATGCATCGCCATGCGTCACGGGACGATTTGGAATCGATTAATTTAAAAAAATTATTTTTTTTTTTTTAAGTGATCCTATCCAGATTCCAGACTGAATAAGCTGCTGAATCATTTCATTTCTTATTGTTCACTGTAAATATGGCAGATATGTTTACACTAAGTTCATATCTAGTTTACTTGAATTAATTAACTCATTAAATCCAGGGCTTGAGCGTTTTCAGTGTTTCCACCAATAGAGGGCGCTCTCATGCAAGTGCAGCTTTCCCTGGTCAAAGTTAAGGAAGTCAAAGAGCAAATGTTTACATAGTCATAAAATAAATACATGTCAAATGTTCAAAAAACCTTGTTATTTACTTAATGAGTGTTGTTAGAGGAACTGAGTTCATTGATTGGATATTTATTTACAAATGTAGCCACAGATGAAGACAAAATCAATCTTGTATGGAAAAAAGCATTAAAAATCACAATAATCCAAGAATCGTGGCACCAATAATCGAATCCATAATCGTTATAATCGAAGAATCGAAGCTCCAATAATCAAAATCGAATCGTGAGGTTCCCTTGTTTGCACACCCCTAGTGCGGCCCGGGAGTTGGAGACCGCTGCTCTATCTGGTATGATTTCACTGGTGTTGGTTCTTAAAAACCCTGGATAGGCAGGCGGCCTCACCTTCCTCCTCACCCTCCTCCTCCTCCTCCTCCTCACCTTCCTCCTCGTCCTCGTTCCCCTCGTCCTCGTCTCCGTCCTCGTCACTGCCGTCTCCGTCCTCCCCAGAATCACTGCTGCCTTCGTCCAGGATGTCTGAGAGGGGATGGGTTTAAACTGGGAGTGAGTTTATTTATAAAGCAGCTTTCACAGAGTCGGTCGAGCAAACAATAGGTGGAGGAAAAGTTTCCCCAGTCTCTAAAAAGGAGACTTCTTAGACTCCTTTATGCCAAACAGAGAACTACGGTCGTAACTCCCAACAGCAGAGACAGTTCCATCATGGGCCTGATAGGACCACATGTTATAAAAACATAACTAGTAGTCTGGTTAAGGCTCAGTTATGCTTCTGCCTCACACCGACGCAGAGCACACGCCGCAGCCGTGACGCCGTGCTGAACCCTTCGGAGTTCTCCGTCTCTCCATTTCTCCACGGTGCAGTTCCCCTCGCGGCCACTAGTTAGTGATCTTTTTCTGAATGGTTTATCCGACTTTTTCCGGTCACAGTGAATTAAAGAAATAAGGACAACTATTGTGCAAAAAACAAAAACAAAAAAAATCACATATAAACGAAGAAAAAAGCCCTGGAAGTTCACTACTGATTCAAACCGGAAACCGGAAATGCTTCGTTTTCAAACGAACCAATCACAGCCCTCTCTGTCTGCGTGTGGTCGGCGTCTCCTCGACGCGTAGTTACAATTTTCGGGAGGTGCAGGTCACTGACGGCGCATGTGACGGCGTGTCCTCTGCGTGTACAAAAACCACACGCCGTAGGCACGGCGCCATTTTGATGCAGAAGCATAACTGAGCCTTTAGAAGGCTAGCTGCGGCGTAGCCAGGCTAGCACCTTCTCTGATTGGACACCTCAGTGTGACGGCTCCTCACCTCTCTTGATGGTCTTGTACTTCTCCTCATTCTCCAGGAAGTCCGGGTCCAACTTGAACACATCTGCAGGAACATGAACACATTAGAGCATGAACACTTTAGGGCTGACACTGGTTCTGAGGGGGTGAATGGGTGAGTGGATGGATGAATGTGTGAATGTGTGAGGATGAATGGGTGAATGGATGAGTGAGGATCAGCTGGATGAATGGATGAATGGATGAGGATCTTACTGATCACGTCCTCCGTGTTGTACTCGTCGTCCAGCGGCAGCATGTGGGTGAACTGGTGAGTGGGTGAATGGATGAATGTGTGAGTGAGTGAATGAATGAATGGGTGAATGGGTGAATATCTTACTGATCACGTCCTCCGTGTTGTACTCGTCGTCCAGCGGCAGCATGTGGGTGAACTGGTCCTCCTCGTCCACCAGGTCCAGCCCCTCAGGGATCACCGGGTGGTCCTTGAACCCGTCCTTACGGATGGCGAACATCACCTCGATCATGTACTGCACCCTCTTATCGATGGACGACTCGTGCAGCACGTTCCTCAGGCGCTCAAAGATCGCTGGGGGGAGAACAAAGTTCATCAGCACGTTCCTCAGACGCTCAAAGATCGCTGGAGGGAGAACAAAGTTCATCAGCACGTTCCTCAGTAAAGATCGCTGGGGGAGAATAAAGTTCATCAGCACGTTCCTCAGACGCTCAAAGATCGCTGGGGGGAGAATAAAGTTCATCAGCACGTTCCTCAGGCGCTCAAAGATCGCTGGAGGGAGAATAAAGTTCATCAGCACGTTCCTCAGACGCTCAAAGATCGCTGGAGAGAGAATAAGAGTTCATCAGCACGTTCCTCAGGCGCTCAAAGATCGCTGGGGGGAGAATAAAGTTCATCAGCACGTTCCTCTGACGCTCAAAGATCGCTGGGGGGAGAATAAGAGTCGATCAGCACGTTCCTCAGTAAAGATCGCTGGAGAGAGAACAAGTTTATCTCAGTAAAGATCGCTGGAGAGAGAGAACAAGTTCATCAGCACGTTCCTCAGTAAAGATCGCTGGAGGGAGAATAAAGTTCATCAGCACGTTCCTCAGTAAAGATCGCTGGGGGAGAGTACAACTTTATCTCAGTCTTTTAAGTCAGAAAAGCAGATGTTGCCGTGATTGCTGATGTGAATCTTGACAGATGAAACCTTGGCTGCAGGTAGTTTTAATTAATACGTCAGACTAACAGATCTGATCACCATCAGTTCAATGATTGAGGTAAAGCGTTGGGCTGCGTTGATTTAATGCAGAACCATAAGGCGGACGTAAGTGAGGCCACCATGAGAAGTTAAAGGAGGAAGGGCCACCATGAGAAGTTAAAGGAGGAAGGGCCACCATGAGAAGTTAGAGGAAGAAGGGCCACCATGAGAAGTTAAAGGAGGAAGGGCCACCATGAGAAGTTAAAGGAGGAAGGGCCACCATGAGAAGTTAGAGGAAGAAGGGCCACCATGAGAAGTTAAAGGAGGAAGGGCCACCATGAGAAGTTAAAGGAGGAAGGGCCACCATGAGAAGTTAAAGGAGGAAGGGCCACCATGAGAAGTTAGAGGAGGAAGGGCCACCATGAGAAGTTAGAGGAGGAAGGGCCACCATGAGAAGTTAAAGGAGGAAGGGCCACCATGAGAAGTTAGAGGAGGAAGGGCCACCATGAGAAGTTAGAGGAGGAAGGGCCACCATGAGAAGTTAGAGGAGGAAGGGCCACCATGAGAAGTTAAAGGAGGAAGGGCCACCATGAGAAGTTAAAGGAGGAAGGGCCACCATGAGAAGTTAGAGGAGGAAGGGCCACCATGAGAAGTTAGAGGAGGAAGGGCCACCATGAGAAGTTAGAGGAGGAAGGGCCACCATGAGAAGTTAGAGGAGGAAGGGCCACCATGAAAAGTTAAAGGAGGAAGGGCCACCATGAGAAGTTAAAGGAGGAAGGGCCACCATGAGAAGTTAAAGGAGGAAGGGCCACCATGAGAAGTTAGAGGAGGAAGGGCCACCATGAGAAGTTAAAGGAGGAAGGGCCACCATGAGAAGTTAGAGGAGGAAGGGCCACCATGAGAAGTTAGAGGAGGAAGGGCCACCATGAGAGGTTAGAGGAGGAAGGGCCACCATGAGAGGTTAAAGGAGGAAGGGCCACCATGAGAAGTTAGAGGAGGAAGGGCCACCATGAGAAGTTAAAGGAAGGGCCACCATGAGAAGTTAGAGGAGGAAGGGCCACCATGAGAAGTTAGAGGAGGAAGGGCCACCATGAGAAGTTAAAGGAGGAAGGGCCACCATGAGAAGTTAGAGGAGGAAGGGCCACCATGAGAAGTTAGAGGAGGAAGGGCCACCATGAGAAGTTAGAGGAGGAAGGGCCACCATGAGAGGTTAGAGGAGGAAGGGCCACCATGAGAAGTTAAAGGAAGGGCCACCATGAGAAGTTAGAGGAGGAAGGGCCACCATGAGAGGTTAGAGGAGGAAGGGCCACCATGAGAAGTTAAAGGAAGGGCCACCATGAGAAGTTAGAGGAGGAAGGGCCACCATGAGAAGTTAGAGGAGGAAGGGCCACCATGAGAAGTTAAAGGAGGAAGGGCCACCATGAGAAGTTAGAGGAGGAAGGGCCACCATGAGAAGTTAGAGGAGGAAGGGCCACCATGAGAGGTTAGAGGAGGAAGGGCCACCATGAGAAGTTAGAGGAGGAAGGGCCACCATGAGAAGTTAGAGGAGGAAGGGCCACCATGAGAAGTTAAAGGAGGAAGGGCCACCATGAGAAGTTAGAGGAGGAAGGGCCACCATGAGAAGTTAGAGGAGGAAGGGCCACCATGAGAAGTTAGAGGAGGAAGGGCCACCATGAGAAGTTAAAGGAGGAAGGGCCACCATGAGAAGTTAGAGGAGGAAGGGCCACCATGAGAAGTTAAAGGAAGAAGGGCCACCATGAGAAGTTAAAGGAGGAAGGGCCACCATGAGAAGTTAGAGGAGGAAGGGCCACCATGAGAAGTTAAAGGAGGAAGGGCCACCATGAGAAGTTAGAGGAGGAAGGGCCACCATGAGAAGTTAGAGGAGGAAGGGCCACCGTGAGAAGTTAAAGGAGGAAGGGCCACCATGAGAAGTTAGAGGAGGAAGGGGACGAGTGAATTGCCTGTGACTCGGCCTCACTACCGAGAAGGAGACGCAGCTCCCGGGGAGCGGCGTCGCAGAGACGGGCCGGATGGCTGGAGGAACCGGACGGCCGGAGGAACCACCGTCGTGTCGAGGACCGGCGGGGACCGACGGGGGCCGAGCAGCAGTCGACACGTCGGCTGCTGCTCGGTCAGCGGGCTCCGTGGTTTACTGCTGAAGGATTGTAGATGCGTGGTAGGGCTGGGCGATATGGACCAAAAGTCATATCTCCATATTTTCTAGCTGAATGTGGATACTCGATATATATCCATATTTTTTCTGTGCCATAATTGGGGTTTCCCCCAAAGCATTATAGCATAGCATCTCTGTTAGCATCTCTGTTAGCATCTCTGTTAGCATCTCCGTTAGCATCTCCGTTAGCATCTCTGTTAGCATCTCTGTTAGCATCTCTGTTAGCTTCATTTCTTAAAAACACAGTCAGTTTTAATACAAAGCCTCGTGCCAAATGTCACACAGGTTCCTTTATTAACAGAGGTCTGCACAATATCAACATGTATAAAACAAATGAAATAAAAATAAACTGCCTGCATATATAGAATAAAAATGCTTCTTGAATAAAATAAAACAAATATCCCTTTCCTGCATAACAATTAAATTAAAATACACTGTAATTAACACAATGTAGACAGTAACAGGCAGACTTTCCCACTGAGGTTGACAGTTGTGCAAATAACAAAACATTTGTGACAATCTCAAATAAAACATTCAAGTCAATTTGTCACAAAATAAGCTATATCAAAATCATTGTGTTTGTGTTTACCGTTGATCCCCCGGGGCGACACCTCCATCAGCTTCAGGCCACACTCCTTCAGGAAGGAGATGGAAACCTCCACGCTGTCGTCGGTGGGACGTTCCAGCAGCAGAGTCAGCATCTCCAGACACAACACCTCGTGGGCCTGAGGGGACACGTCAGGGACAGGAGGACCAATCAGAGGGGAGGACACGTCAGGGAGGACACGTCAGGGAGGACACGTCAGGGAGGACACGTCAGGGAGGACACGTCAGAAGATGTGAGGTTAATCAAACTATTGAACTAGTTTTGTCCTTATGAACTGTCACATGCTTTGTTAACAGATGTCAGGAAGCCACTTCCTGATATAGACAAGGGTTATCTAAAGGTTAGCTGGACGCATCTGTTCAGAGTTCCTGTTTTGTCCGGAAGGCATTTGACCCATTTGACCCATTGCTTTTGAAAACTTTAAGCTTCTGCATACCACAGATTAGTTCCTCTTTAACTGAAATGTCATGTGTGTGACCTTTTAACCCCGATGTCTGTTCCCTCCGTATGTTTTCTGTTTTCTTCCAATTGTCCATTGTCTACCTTATATGGTCATTTCCTGTGAGGATTCTCAATAAAAAGCTCATGCAGGAGGAGGATCTTTGGGAGAAGAGCTGAGGAGTTCTGGAATGAGGGCCACGTTGCCCTGCAGCTCCTCTGCTCTCCCCCCTTCTGCAGAAGTGCCTTAAACCCATTCCAATGTAGTCGCCAAGTTGCATTCTGGGATGTGGTGGCCATGTTGGCAGCTTCGTGAGTGTAAACAAACAGCAGTGTGGTAGCAGCAAGTTAACAGACGGAACGCAAAAAAAATGCCTCAAAAGGAACTGGAATTTACCGGGAACCTTAAACAAGGAAGCCAGGGAGCGGTATATGGAGAAAATAATGATTATTAACGGTTTGGATCCAGATGAAATCCTCACTAAAGAATGGAGCTCCTACGAGGACTCAGTTCTGCACAACCCACGTCTTACTACCTTGTTTAGGAGTGTTTGGCAGCTGCTTTGGTAAATGTTTGACTCGCCATGTGTTTCAATAAATTTGTATAATAGTACAACATACAGTACATGTTTTGTATCACTCTTACTTCTCTGTTCTTTTTTTTTGACTGCTATATTATGCTGAAGAGGCTCTGAGGCGTGAGCAATATTTTTGTTTTCCTCGTGAGATAATTTTTTTCCTCTGCAGCTACAAATAGAGTTAATATTTTTTCCTCAACAAACTAGTTTTATCTGCAGATTGGGGTTAATTGCACCGCAGAGAGCTGGCCAGCAACTGCGTTTAGCTGGAGAAGTGCGGAATAAAACCCGTGTTTTGATCCGACCCAGTCTGTGTGAGTGTTTGTTTGGTTCTTCCTCCGAGCAGGAAAGCGGTGAAAAGTTAAACCATTATTGATCTTTTCCCCACGTCTGTTATGTGGAGCTGCTGCAGCTACAACACAGCAACGGGTTACCATGGTTACAGAGTAGGGCTGGGCGATTATACGATCTCGATTTGTGATCGCGATCAAATTAAGTTCGATCACGGTGATCAGCTGTGGGTCTACTTTCTCGATCACGTGCAAAACATGCTGCAGCAAAGTGCACGACAACCAATCACAACCCGCTTCCCTGGCACCGCGCTGTCTGCATTAATTGATCATGCATGACATGCCGCGGCAAGTTGCATGACCATAGGCAGTAGAGTAGTCACATCTGCCTCCCCCGCACTGGTGGGAGCAAGCGTGACCAGAGAGAATAAAACTACAAGACAACAACCGCAGGCTAGCGTTAGCTTAGCTTCGAGCCGACCGGGACTCACGGTTAGCGGTTATTTATTTATTTATTTCGCCGGACAACTTCTTCCGAGCGTACAGGAGGAGGGTGTGATGGATTCACAAAATGCCCTTCGTGATGGATGTATTGTGTATTCGAACCGCACTCATTAAAGTTGTGATTCGCTCTGCCTGTACCAGAAATTACTCTGATCACCGCCGACTTCAGAAACTCCGCGGCCCCGACATGGGTGTGTGTGCGCGTGCGTGTGTGTGTGTGCGCGCTCAGCGGAGTGAATGTGTCGGAACGCGGAGGCAACAAGCAGAGCTCACCAGATGACGCCGTAGGCTCTGCGTTGGTGTAACGCGGGACCATAAATCAGCCTTAAGTCCCTTTTAGGCTAATACTGTGAGAAATAACCTCTCATAATAGCGGTACTACAGTTAATAAATATAATAAAACTGCCGTTTCTGCTGGCTACTGAGTCCCCTAAGTGGCGATTGAGTTTTAACTCCTTAATTACCAACCAGCGTCAGAGTCACGCACAGTAAACAAACTGATGTTAGAGAGCCACCTGTTGGTCCATTTAAGCAACCGCATCGCCAGCTGCTTGACAGTGGCTCAACTCATATTAGTTTACTGTTTTTGTTTTTAATAATGTCATTGCAATTTTATCTATGCAATTGTGAAAAAAATGGCAAAATAAATGAAAAACTGTGAACAACCGCATTCCGTAGGCTATTCAGTACTCAGTATTCAGCCAAGTCTTTAAATTTTATTCCGCTTCAGTTTCGGCCTCAAATTTTCATTTTGGTGCATCCCTAGTTTTTTCGGTGGTACCATTGGTAGCATTCTGGATTCTTGTTAAAACATGCTATTTGCTTTATTTGTTAATAAAAAAACAACTAATCTCTGGTTTCTTTCTATTTTATTCCAGAACGGAGGGGGGATCTTCTGATTTAAAAAAATCGTGATTAAAAATCGAGATCATTCAATATGGGAAAAAAAAATCGTGATCACTTTTTTTGCCATATCGCCCAGCCCTATTACAGAGTAACAGAAAGTAACGATTACAAGTAAGACACAACGAAGAGGGAGCTCGTCCGTACACAGTGGTCTGAAGAGCAGCTAGGCCCTGTCCCACTACCACTACTTTTCAGCCCTACCCCTAAATGTTTGTGCGTTCCCGTGAGGGTAGTGGTTCCCAATTCCTCTTTTCACCTAGGGGGAGTGCACATATCCAGGGCTAGTGGTTATGAATCTAGCCCTACACAGCGAGGTATTTCAGATGCTGACTCGTCGACCGAGGGCTAGAAACATTTCCCAGAATGCTTTACGTCATCATTTGCAGACTGAATCCAAAAAGAAAAAACATGGTGGACATTTCTTATTTTTTAGTGAATAAAATCAATACTTTGAGTTAGTTTCTGCATAAAAATGCGTTTTGATTACATTTCTGGCGAAAAATATATATTTTACTTTCATAATATTCTCTCAGTGAATGTACATAATCACTCGCTTGCTCGTTGTTGCGAAGATCACGCCAGAATAAAGGCTGATTTATGGTTCCGCGTTACACCAACGCAGAGCCTACGGCGTAGGGTACGCGGCGACGCGCACCCTACGCCGTAGGCTCTGCGTCAATTTAATGCAGAACCATAAATCAGCTCCAGAGTAGGCAGGCATCATCATGGCGGCTCCGCCAGGTGATGACGTCAGGACGACCGAGCCCGACCGGAGACAGAAAACCTACCACGTTCTGGTTGATGAGATGAGCCACGAACTTGGAGGCGGTGAGGCACTGCAGCTGGAAAACAGGACAATAAAAACATACACTTTAATAACAGGACACGATAATAACATACACTTTAATAACACTACCAAACTGACTTTAATAACACTACCAAACTGACAGGGAAGAAACAATCATTCAGATTTACTTCCTCCAAACTTCTCCTGGACAGACATCATCTGCAGCGTGGCACATTTCCTGCTCAAAAGTTGGCAGAACTGCCGATCATTTCTCTCATAACATTTATATATACAAACAGGAAGGGGAGGAGCCCCTGTATCAATAATACGGACCATGTTTACTACTAAAGGTAAAAAACCACAGATAAATATGTAAGCACCTCTTTATGAGCACACACACGTCTTAAGTTTCTCCTCCATTTAAACATTGTATATAATCTATAATAATTCCTGGTTAATGAGTGGAACGGCGCGGTGGGGGGGGCGTGGTGGCAGATACCTTGAGGTTGCGGCGGTAGCTTCTCCTGAAACTCAGAATCAGGCGTTTGAGGATCAACTCTCCGATCTGAGGGAACTTGGAGTTGATGATGGCGACGACGGCGGCGTAGACGTGGGTGAAGATCGGAGACGCTCCCTGAGCCTGCAGGACGGAGCGGGCCAGCAGACCCCTGAGGAAACAACAGAAACACACTTAAATACAGATTTTCAGTCAGTACGGTTACATGCACATCTGAACCGAGCTACTGGCAACAACCGAGCTGCAACTTTAGGAGAAATCCGAGTATGGAGGGTCTGCATTGACGTCCCTTCCCCACTGGACCCCCTTACTGCACTGAGTGGTAAAAACAGCTGAAACTTGTGTGTTAGACGGGATAACAGCCGATTATCGCCCTTCTTCTTCCGGCTCTCGGCGAAGGCGGACGCTTTTTCTGCTCCTCTCCCTTAACTATCTGCCCTGCTGCTGCTTTTGTCCTGTCTCGTCTTCAGAGTCTCTCCTTTTCACTCCTCCCAAACTCTACAATCATGGAATTGATTAACTGGATCTCTCAGCACAATTGACCACATTGAAACAAGAAGCCAGGGGGTAAGGGAGCCCTCCTGCCCCGATGGGACATTTTTTGCTGGATACACGATGGATGCGTACAAGAACTGGCGGCCGATGTGTCTCAAAATTTTATCTGTCGAGGACGTTGAAGACGCCTTCATAATTGGATTTATGATAGAATTGGAGTGGGGATCTTCCTAGCCTATCGACAATCGCGTAAGTCTGCGGGAGCCGTTCTGGCCCTTTCAGAGCTGCCGGACGTTACTGAAGGATTGAGCACGGGGCTCCGCACTCAGACTGTAACGTTGGGAGAGCAGGGCCGCAAGCTGGATGCGATCCTTGAACAGAATCGTAGGCTAGCAGGGGTCTTTGAGCTCTTTAACAAGATGGAGAACACCTTGGAGAAGCTGGGCACCCGGCTTGGCGGGGATTGATCACAAATTCGTCTGATCGGAGTTTATTGAGGAACCAGAAGACTGAAAGACAGACGGAAAATTACTGAGCTGCCTGCAAATTGTTGATTTGATTTGGCCTTGACGGAGCGGCTTGGCAGGCCTCTTCGTCACAATCTCCCTGGAGGAATGTAAACATGACGCTCTGCACCCAACTCAACCCTCCCCCTCTCCCACAAACACCTGCGGATCTCCCTCCCAGAACTGTACCGCTGCCTGATAACATCAAGGACTTTTGGCTGCACTCTGGGCGAAGGTTCTTGGACTTATCGCGTCACAGACTCTCACACACATACTGACACACCCCCCTCCCCCATATCCAACGCCTTCCTGGCACCCCCCTCTTATCAGCAGCCCACTCAGTCTTTCTGACACTCAGTCTTTCTGACACTCAGTCTTTCTGACACTCAGTCTTTCTGACACTCAGTCTTTCTGACACTCAGTCTTTCTGACACTCAGTCTTTATTCACTCAGCCTTTCTGACACTCAGTCTTTATTCACTCAGCCTTTCTGACACTCAGCCCGCCCATGATCCACCGAAGATCTACTCAGGATCTACTCATGATCGACGATCGTCGTGGTCCCGAGACCTCAGGTTCAACTCACCTCCCCCTCACGATGTTCTCCTGCAGCAGCTCCTGGATGATCATCACGATGTTGGACACGTTGACCTTGTTGATCAACCCGTTGATGGATTTCTTCAGAGCCTCCCAGCTCATCCTCTGATAGGCCAGGCTGTGAGGGGGCGGGGCATGGGAGGGGAGAGGGGGCGGGGCATGGGAGGGAAGAGGGGGCGGGGCATGGGAGGGAAGAGGGGGCGGGGCATGGGAGGGAAGAGGGGGCGGGGCATGGGAGGGAAGAGGGGGCGGGGCATGGGAGGGAAGAGGGGGCGGGGCATGGGGGGCGGGGCATGGGAGGGAAGAGGGGGCGGGGGATGGGGGAGAGGGGGCGGGGCATGGGAGGGAAGAGGGGGGCGGGGCATGGGAGGGAAGAGGGGGCGGGGCATGGGAGGGAAGAGGGGGGCGGGGCATGGGAGGGAAGAGGGGGCGGGGCATGGGAGGGAAGAGGGGGCGGGGCATGGGAGGGAAGAGGGGGCGGGGCATGGGAGGGAAGAGGGGGCGGGGCATGGGAGGGAAGAGGGGGCGGGGCATAGGGGGCAACAGGGGGCGGGGCATGGGAGGGAAGAGGGGGCGGGGCATAGGGGGCAACAGGGGGCGGGGCATGGGAGGGAAGAGGGGGCGGGGCATGGGAGGGAAGAGGGGGCGGGGCATGGGAGGGAAGAGGGGGCGGGGCATGGGAGGGAAGAGGGGGCGGGGCATGGGAGGGAACAGGGGGCGGGGGATGGGAGGGAAGAGGGCGGGGCATGGGAGGGAAGAGGGGGCGGGGCATGGGAGGGAAGAGGGGGCGGGGCATGGGAGGGAAGAGGGGGCGGGGCATGGGAGGGAAGAGGGACGGGGCATGGGAGGGAAGAGGGGGCGGGGCATGGGAGGGAAGAGGGACGGGGCATGGGAGGGAACAGGGGTTCGTTAGAGAGGTCGATGGGGACTGATGCTTCTAAACCCCGGCAGGTGAACCCTCCTCCTACCTGCTCTTGTCGGTGATCTGCTGCTGCATCATCCGCAGCTTGGCGGGGGGATGTAGGCGCCGCCCGTGCGGGTCAGGATGGGGTCCAGCTCCTCCTTCTTCTTCTTGACCGCCGGCTCGTCTGCCGGCTCCCGGCTGGCGGGGGGGGAGGATGAGCGGCCCCGCCGCCGCTGGTCCTCGGCCCGGGGGCCCCGCCGGTCCGGTCGGTCCTCAAACCGGTCCGACCGGTCCTCCGGGCCGTCCCAGCGGTCCTCCCGCCGGTCCTCCCCACCGCTCATCGTAGTCTCTGTGGAGACAAACAGTTTCCTCTCACATCCACAGCAGTTCAGGGATGAAAACATTCAGAAATAATTCCAGTAATTCATTACAAAAAATGATGGAGGAATGTTCTCTGCCTCGAGGAATCGTTTAATTTTGCCGGTATTTCGCCCCGGACTACGTTTAATGCGGCACAACGCGCTGACGTAGAGGAAGAAAGAGGAGGATATGTTTGGTTCTGGAGGTAACGACGAAGAAGACGAGGAAAGTGAAGAGAAAGGCAGAATAAAAAGGCAGAAAATGTCAAAAGTGTGGGAGCATTTCCAGCTGGACACCAAGGCAACACTGTTGCATCTTCACTGTTAAGGTTGATCCTCCGCCTCTTTCTTCTTACTTTATGTGCGCGGCGGCAGCGTGTTGTGTCCTATTAAATGTGGTCCGGGCGTAATACCTGCTTTGAGCTGGTGAAATTAAACGAAAAAAATAAATAAATAAAATAAATAATAAATAAAATAAATAAATAGATCCCCCGACTCTTTCCCTTTCACACTCATTGGCCTGCAAATATGCGGGTTCATTGACGCACTCTTTCCACGTTTAACGTGTAAAAAAAAAAAAAAAAACACTGGCAAATTTACTGGTCGCACGTGTGTGAGTGGACATGAAATTCAGTCGCACATACTCAAATTTTGGTCGCAGTCTGGAGCCCTGCTTCTCCATCACTCCATTTCTCCGCGGTGCTAAACCCCCCAGAGCTAGCTGATACTTTGTTTAGCTTCCGGCTTTTTATTCTGAACACTGCAAAAACTCACCAAACTTAACAGGGGTGGAACAATAAATCTGCCATGAAAGTTTGAGATACAAAAACGTCACGATCCGTGTCGTGGAGGTGACAAACTGTAGCCGATACTGGTTATTAATATGAATATATTGGTTATTAATATGAATATATTGGTTATTAATATGAATATATTGGTTATTAATATGAATATATTGGGTTATTAATATGAATATATTGGTTATTAATGTGAATATATTGGTTATTAATGTGAATATATTGGTTATTAATATGAATATATTGGTTATTAATGTGAATATATTGGTTATTAATGTGAATATATTGGGTTATTAATATGAATATATTGGGTTATTAATATGAATATATTGGTTATTAATGTGAATATATTGGTTATTAATGTGAATATATTGGTTATTAATGTGAATATATGAATATGAATATATTGGTTATTAATGTGAATATATTGGTTATTAATATGAATATATTGGTTATTAATGTGAATATATTGGTTATTAATGTGAATATATTGGGTTATTAATATGAATATATTGGGTTATTAATATGAATATATTGGTTATTAATATGAATATATTGGTTATTAATGTGAATATATGAATATGAATATATTGGTTATTAATGTTAATATTTTGGGTTATTAATGTGAATATATTGGTTATTAATATGAATATATTGGTTATTAATATGAATATATTGGTTATTAATATGAATATATTGGTTATTAATGTGAATATATTGGTTATTAATGTGAATATATTGGTTATTAATGTGAATATATTGGTTATTAATGTGAATATATTGTGTTATTAATATGAATATATTGGTTATTAATGTGAATATATTGGTTATTAATATGAATATATTGGGTTATTAATATGAATATATTGGTTATTAATGTGAATATATTGGGTTATTAATATGAATATATTGGTTATTAATATGAATATATTGGTTATTAATATGAATATATTGGTTATTAATATGAATATATTGGTTATTAATATGAATATATTGGGTTATTAATGTGAATATATTGGTTATTAATGTGAATATATTGGTTATTAATATGAATATATTGGGTTATTAATGTGAATATATTGGGTTATTAATATGAATATATTGGGTTATTAATGTGAATATATTGGTTATTAATATGAATATATTGGGTTATTAATGTGAATATATTGGGTTATTAATATGAATATATTGGTTATTAATATGAATATATTGGTTATTAATATGAATATATTGGGTTATTAATGTGAATATATTGGGTTATTAATATGAATATATTGGTTATTAATATGAATATATTGGTTATTAATATGAATATATTGGGTTATTAATATGAATATATTGGTTATTAATGTGAATATATTGGTTATTAATGTGAATATATTGGTTATTAATATGAATATATTGGTTATTAATGTGAATATATTGGTTATTAATGTGAATATATGAATATGAATATATTGGTTATTAATGTGAATATATTGGTTATTAATGTGAATATATTGGTTATTAATATGAATATATTGGTTATTAATATGAATATATTGGTTATTAATATGAATATATTGGTTATTAATGTGAATATATTGGTTATTAATGTGAATATATTGGTTATTAATGTGAATATATTGGGTTATTAATATGAATATATTGGGTAATTAATATGAATATATTGGGTTATTAATATGAATATATTGGTTATTAATGTGAATATATTGGTTATTAATATGAATATATTGGGTTATTAATGTGAATATATTGGGTTATTAATGTGAATATATTGGTTATTAATGTGAATATATTGTGTTATTAATGTGAATATATTGGTTATTAATGTGAATATATCGGGTTATTAATATGAATATATCGGGTTATTAATGTGAATATATTGTGTTATTAATGTGAATATATTGTTATTAATATGAATATATTGGTTATTAATATGAATATATTGGTTATTAATATGAATATATTGGGTTATTAATATGAATATATTGGTTATTAATATGAATATATTGGTTATTAATATGAATATATTGGTTATTAATATGAATATATTGGGTTATTAATATGAATATATTGGTTATTAATATGAATATATTGGTTATTAATATGAATATATTGGTTATTAATATGAATATATTGGTTATTAATGTGAATATATTGGTTATTAATATGAATATATTGGTTATTAATGTGAATATATTGTGTTATTAATGTGAATATATTGGTTATTAATATGAATATATTGGTTATTAATATGAATATATTGGGTTATTAATGTGAATATATCGGGTTATTAATATGAATATATTGGTTATTAATGTGAATATATTGTGTTATTAATATGAATATATTGGTTATTAATATGAATATATTGGTTATTAATATGAATATATTGGGTTATTAATGTGAATATATCGGGTTATTAATATGAATATATTGTTATTAATATGAATATATTGGTTATTAATGTGAATATATTGGTTATAAATATGAATATATTGGGTTATTAATATGAATATATTGGGTTATTAATATGAATATATCGGGTTATTAATATGAATATATTGTGTTATTAATGTGAATATATTGTTATTAATATGAATATATTGGTTATTAATATGAGTATATTGGGTTATTAATATGAATATATTGGGTTATTAATATGAATATATTGTTTACCAAAATCTGACTCCGCTCTAGAAACTAGAACCGTTTTGGTCCCGATCACGAGACTCTTGGGGGTTTGAGCTCCAAACTTTTACTTCTATGATGAGCATGAATCAATGTTTTTATGATGTAAAGATTGTGTTGTTCTTAGGGCTGAAACGATTCCTCCAATAATTAGAGTAATTCAATTACAAAAAATGACGGAGGAATTTTCTCTGCCTCGAGGAATCGTTTAATTTTGCCGGTATTTCACCCGGACGCCGCGCACGTAGAGGAAGAAGAAAGAGGCAGCGGAGATGTTTGGTTTTTGTAACATCGTGCTCAGACGGGAGACACATGTAGCTCATTGCTTAACTTTTATTTTTAATCCACTCTATATTCTTGTGGTCCGTTCTCCTATATGTTCCCCCTCTAACCCGGTACAAACATAGGTTCCTCTAAACATCTGTTCCCGCTACAGTTTTAACTAAAAGAAAATGTGCTCCAATACAGCAGGATCATAATTTTATTTTGAACACTGACAAAACTCTAACTTAAAACTTAACTAGAACTTAAAATGTGCTCGACACAAATGAAAGTTCAATTTTAACACGAGGGAAAAACAGCTAACCTTTTAAGTTACGTGTGTTATCAGGTGTAATGGCATTTTTAGGTTAGACATAAGAACATTTCTTGGTAAGATCCTTAGTTTTTTGAGTGAATCAGTGAATTTGGTCGACTGGTGTAAGTTCAGGGTTTTAAATGAACATGAACCTACTGGATTATATAATTTAGTCTTAGTGATGTCAATTAACATCTAACATCTTATGTATATTTATAATTGCTCTTTAACTAAACAAATATATGTTTTATCTGATTACTGGATTAATGGATGGGATTTTCAGTAGAATACTGGATTACTAAAGTATTGGATAGCTGCAGCGCTAATCTTTTTTATGATGTAAAGATTGTGTCGTCCCCGGCGGTGTGAGGATAAAACGATAACGCGGTTTTGTATTTTGTGTCTTTTTAAAATAAAAGACCATTTTTCCAGTCATATGTTCCTGATTCAAGGTTGTTAAACAAATACTGCTATAATATCGTACCGTTACCGTGACCTCAGTATCGTGTATGGTACCGTATGGTGGGATTAGTGTATCGTTACACCGCTACTCTGTAGCGGCGTATCTACGCGTCTCAGAGAGACGGCACTAGCCTCGTCTCTTAGCCGTAGCCGTAGCCACCACCATCAATACTGAGCTCATTTAAACAGATCATAAACTTCTGCACCGTTAACGCTGGAATCTCTTCCAGCCGTAAAACCAGTAGTTTCTTTAAGAGAAAACCCCAGCGGGCTGTCTGACGGACGGCGTTTACCGAGCGTGGCGTCTTCTGTCGAAGCGGTCGGGGTTCCAGTCCCGCTCTCTGGATCTAGATCGCTCCCGTCTCCTGGACCTGGATCCGTCTCGTCTCCTGGACCTGGACCTGGATCTGTCTCTCCCTCTGGACCTGGACCTGGACCTGGACCTGGACCTGGATCTGGACCCGGATCTGGATCTGCCTTCCTGGGATCTGTCGGGCTCTGTGACTCCAGGGTTCTGGAAAGACGAGTAAAGAGAGTATGGGTGTTTATTCTCCGGTCCCAGGATGTTCCTGAGAGGGGAGGGTTAGTGGGGGCAGAGTCCCTGGTTTACATTCCACCAGGGAGATTGTGACCAGAGCGATCGGCCAAACCGCTCTGTCAAGGCCAGATTATAGAATCAACAATTATATTGCAAAAACAGACTCAGTAATTTTCCGTCTGCCTTAAAGGAGACCTATTATGAAAAACAGGTTTTTTCTTGTTTTAACATGTATAAAGTGGTCTCCCCTCACCCTGCCAAAACAGGAAAGATGAAATGCCATGAATTTCTGCAAGGTCTGTTCCCCCGCCCTGCAGAATCTTCCAGTGTCATGTGACTTTCTACGGGCCGTTCTGAATCTGCTCCCGCTCATTTCCATAGGTTCAGCCTCCGCTGCTGAAACCACGCCCACAACTAACTCTCTCCGCTGCTGGAGCTCCAGCCATTGTTCAGCAGCGGTGGCTGTTTGAACAGCGAGGGAGAGTAGAAATTAGGTTTTGCATCGACACTTACCCTCATAAAAGGATCAGTTCCCACAGTAAAGACCCGGCAACTGCACACGAGTCAGCCGTAAGTGACGTTATTTTTTTATGTTATCTATGATCTTTGCATGGGCAAGTATTTAGTAGTGATGCACCGAAATGAAAATTTGTGGCCGAAACCGAAAATAATAATAAACACTTGGCCGAATACGGAACATGGTTCTTTGCAGTTTTTCATTTATTTTGCCAATTTTTTCACCATTGCATAAATCAAATACATTTGATTTAGGCTTTTCAAAGAAAAACATCTTTTACAAAATTACAAGGTACAAAATATTTATTGAACATAAAAAACTGAACATGTTTTAATTTCCAGCATTCTGTTGTTTTGGTTCCACCTGCTGGTGAATGTTGGTAAAATTCTTATGTGGTTAGTTTTTGGTTGGCCAACGATTTATGTTTGTGGTGCAACCGTTACGGAGCGGCCAGTCTATTTCCTTATTTTACAACGTTATTAATTGTTCGGTTTTTTTCCCACTTATTCCACCGAACACCCAAAGTGTTTTTTTGCCATTTTCGGCCGAACAATTTCGGTTACCGAACAATCGGTGCATCACTAGTAGGGGGTGTATTGGGATTGGCCTTTAGTCCAGCGTTTCTGGGTCACCAGTGATGGACGAGCTCGGCCTCCAGCTCAGCGTTGATCCGCCTGAAAACACGTTCAAACCCAGAAATGCTGGTTCTTACCGTGATCTGAGCCACGCTGCTCCGGATCTTCCTCAGCGCCCCGTGATGCTCGTCCTCCTCGCTGCTGCTGCTGTCGGAGCTGCTGCTGGAGGAGCGGGCCGGGCTACCAGAGCCGGCCGGGCTCCCGGAGTGGGCCGGGGGGGCCGGCGGCTCCGCGGGGCTTCCCTCCTGCTGGAGCCTTGCGGCCGCTGGACTGGACTCGGCGTCTGAAGCTTCTCCTCCCTGGGCGGGGACGGGACTGGCGTCTCGGTCTGACTCCATCTCTGCAGGAGAAAAACATCTGCATCTTTCACCAGAATTAAAGACTTGAGCATAAAGATTTGACTGACGGGATCAACAGTTCTGGATGGTTTGGTAGTTCTCTTGGTTTTGAGTTCTGATGTGAGAAAAGCTCTAACTGTGGTGTTTTATTAACAGATAAACCTTTAAATCAGCATGGAGACTAGAAAAGCTCAACAGTCTGTTTGCTTTAGTGTGGAAGATATTGATCAGGAAATACCTGCATTCTTAATTATTAATAATAATAATAATCTTTATCACGGACTCAGAAGATCCAAACACATCCAACATACACAAACACACAACCATGACATACTTTTAAACAACATTCCATCCCTGTAAGGAAAAGGTTCCGTTGATCCTGCCAGAGCTTCAGCCTGGATGAACCGATAGCCCGTCAGAGGCTAACGCCGTAATGATGCTATTTCCTGTCAGATCCAGTCGACACATACAATTAAACATTAGCTTTGGTAGCAGTGCCTGACATGTTGGCACATTAGAGGTAACTGTAACTGGCTGGCACTGTTCCCCCAGGTTCTGCTCCGGGTTCCACCACTACAGTTGTACTACTGTAGTACTGAAGAAGAATGATGGTGGAACCTTCAACCAAAGCATAATATAATATAACCTTTCCCTACAAAACCTGTCAAAACCGTCACATATTGTTTGTTTTCTGATGGTGAGGTCCCTTGAATGTTCTCCAGGTTCCTTGAAGCTAGAAATAGTTTATAGATGTCCAAGAATGAGCAATGTACAGTCTGATTTTACTTATGTGAAAACATTCAGAAGGAAAGGAAAGTATTGCAGTTTTGTAACAAGCCACTTATCACAGCCGTTTTTGAGCATACGTACCTGGGAACTGAAATATGGGTTCAATCCTGTTCTCTTTTTTGATTGTGAAATGTCAATGTTTTCCCCCTATAACATATATATAATATCCAATAATAAAGAAGATTGACAAAAAATAAGTATACACACACACACACACACATATGTGTGTGTACATATAAAGTAATGTTTTTTTTATTTAATAATTTTAAAAACAATATCCATCAATAAAAGTATAAATATCAGACACTTTGTCAACGTTAGAACGTGCTGATCGGTTCAGGTGCAGCAAGAGGGGATTGTTTTATTTATTATATCATATATAATATAATATAATATATTATATTATTATATAATACATTATATATAATATAATATTTAATATTATATTATTCCACTCAGAATAATTCTCTGTAAAAGCTGCAACATCACAGAACTGGACACTTTATTTAGAGTCATTTAAAGACCTGGTTGATTAAAACTCAGCTCTGGCAGCGCTAACACCTCATTAAACCTTTATGTACTGGTTCAGTACTGGTTCTGTACTGGTTCTGGTTCAGTATTCTTCATTAAACCTTTATGTACTGGTTCAGTACTGGTTCAGTACTGGTTCTGTACTGGTTCTGGTTCTGTACTGGTTCAGTATTCTTCCATGTGTCCAGGAACTACAGGTGAAAAACTCTGGCACATTTACAGAAATGTTTTATTGATGTGCATCAATAAAACTTGCGTCCCTGTCAAATAAACCCATAAATACATTAATAAAGATACACCAGCATGTATTTGTACACGTATAAGTGCATTAATCCAGTAATGTTCACGTTAAATCAGAACTTTTCCTCCTCGTGAGTGTTAGCTCGTTAGCTCCCAGTGCTAACTAACTAACTCAGTTATTGTGATTATTGTGTTTATTCTGGTGAATAATCCACATCAGTTTCTCCTCCTCTAGTTAAATATAAACTACTTTATTCCTCAGTCTTTACCTCTCCGGCTCCTTCTCTCCGTTTTTAAGCTTTTAAACGGTTTTAAATCCACGCACCTTCTTGTTTCTGAGCGTCCTCTTGACGGACAACTTCCGGTGACGTCACAGGATCACTTCCGGGTCGAGGAGCCGGAAATGACCCGGATTTCAGTGAAACGTTTACCCTGTCGCCCCCTGGTGGTGGAACAGCGGGACTGACCGGTGAAAAACTGTACTCTAGTAAAAGTACCGTTACTCCAGAACAATATGACCCAAGTAGAAGTAAAAAGTATCATCCAAATAATTACTGGAGTAAAAGTAAAAAAGTACTTGGTGAAAAAACTACTCTCAAGTACTGAGTAACTGTTGAGTAACGTCTGATTGATTTATTTAACACAACCATTCAAACAGACAAAAGTACAAAATAATCATCTTCAGGAAAATTAAATCAATAAAATAATAATATAAATTAAAATTAATAAAAAATAAAAAAATAGCTTAAATTAAAATAATCTTAAAGTAAATTCAAGTACTTTAATAAATAATAAAATAAATAAAATAACAGAATAAAAAAAATAAATTAAGCACAAGTAGCATAAAATCAGAATCAGAATCAGAAAAGGGTTTATTGCCAAGTTTGTTACTGTAACACACACAAGGAATTTGTTGTGGTGATTGGTGCAATACAGTAAAAATAAAAATATAAAAACAAACAAATATATAAAGATAAAATAAGAGATAGAATAAAATAAAATGTATAAACAGAAATAAACAGAAATGTACAATTCAAACAGACAAAAGTACAAAATAATCATCTTCAGGCAAATTAAATCAATAAAATAATAAAATAAATTAAAATTAATAAAAAATAAAAAATAGCTAAAATAATCTTAAAGTAAATTCAAGTACTTTAATAAATAATAAAATAAATAAAATAATAACAGAATTAAAAAAAAGCACAAGTAGCAGAAAATGTCCAGCCTTTGTTCTTTTCTTTTTTAACCAGCAGAACTAGAACAAACATGAACTCATAGAAACTCTGTGTGTGTTTGAGTCTGTGTAAATGTGACAAAACATGCAAAAACAAACATTTTTCCCAAAGAATCACCAGTGATGTCATGAGATCGACGCGTACGTGGATAAAAGGGATAAAAGAAAAGTAACAGCTCAACGTAGCCTAATGTAGCGGAGGAAGAGGAACAGTTTCTTCTTCACAAATCTACTCAAGTAAAAGTAAAAAGTATAGATTCAAAACTACTCCTAAAAGTACAACATTTCCCAAAACTTACTCAAGTAAATGTAACAGAGTAAATGTAACAGAGTAAATGTAACGGAGTAAATGTAACAGAGTAAATGTAACAGAGTAAATGTAACAGAGTAAATGTAACAGAGTAAATGTAACGGAGTAAATGTAACAGAGTAAATGTAACAGAGTAAATGTAACAGAGTAAATGTAACAGAGTAAATGTAACGGAGTAAATGTAACTCGTTACTTCTAACCCACCTTTGGTTTTTACATATAGAACTTAAGAAAGTTTCCAGACTAAAGGCCTGAGGACAAAAAAGTCTGAATATATTAGAGAAACGGGAAAAAGAGGATCATTTTTCAAAAACAAATGAGGATTAGCTTGAAATGTGTAAATTTAAATGTAAATGTTCCCACACACGGCCTGAGTTTGGTGTAAATGTCTGATCTGATTCTTTATCAAACCTAAACTAAAGCATTAATGATGAGAGTAAAACTCGATCAGAATCACTGATTCATCTACTCCTTTATTTCACAAACTACACATTATTATTTATGAGATCAATGTTTCTCAGATATGAGTTTTTATTTATAAGATAAATTAAAGTGAAGGGAATATTCCTGGACAGTTAAGACTTACTTTAAATTACATTCACAGGTTTATTCTTATTTAACTGGACAAAGATCTTCATCATCATCATCTTCATCATCACATCTTCATCATCACATCTTCATCCTCACATCTTCATCATCACATCTTCATCATCATTACATCTTCATCCTCACATCTTCATCATCATTACATCTTCATCCTCACATCTTCATCATCACATCTTCATCATCACATCTTCATCATCCTCAGATCTTCATCATCCTCAGATCTTCATCATCATCATCATCATCATCACCATCTTCATCATCATCATCATCATCATCATCATCTTCATCATCATCCTCATCACCATCATCATCATCATCATCATCATCATCATCATCATCATCACCATCTTCATCATCATCATCATCATCATCATCATCACCATCTTCATCATCATCATCATCATCATCATCATCATCATCATCATCATCACCATCTTCATCATCATCATCATCATCATCATCATCATCATCCTCACATCTTCATCATCATCATCATCATCATCATCATCACCATCTTCATCATCATCATCATCATCATCATCATCATCATCATCATCATCATCATCACCATCATCATCATCATCATCATCATCATCATCATCATCATCATCATCATCATCACCATCTTCATCATCATCATCATCATCATCATCATCATCATCATCATCATCATCATCATCATCATCATCATCATCATCATCACCATCTTCATCATCATCATCATCATCATCATCATCATCATCATCATCATCACCATCTTCATCATCATCATCATCATCATCATCATCATCCTCACATCTTCATCATCATCCTCACATCTTCATCATCATCATCATCATCATCCTCACATCTTCATCATCCTCACATCTTCATCATCATCATCATCATCCTCACATCTTCATCATCATCATCATCATCATCAGATCTTCATCATCCTAAATTTCTCACTCGTAGACGTTAATGTTTAATGAGATTTAGGGACTAAATTGTGAATGTTTTTCCACCTGGCAAAGATTCTTCCTGCTGTTTCTAACTGTTAAATGTTATAAAGAGTTTGCAGGAACTGCTGTTTTTAACTGTTAAATGTTATAAAGAGTTTGCAGGAACTGCTGTTTTTAATTGTTAAATGTTATAAAGAGTTTGCAGGAACTGCTGTTTTTAACTGTTAAATGTTATAAAGAGTTTGCAGGAACTGCTGTTTTTAACTGTTAAATGTTATAAAGAGTTTGCAGGAACTGCTGTTTCTAACTGTTAAATGTTATAAAGAGTTTGCAGGAATGGTTGAAATGTCAAGATTAATGTTGAAGTACAATCTCAAGAAAAAAGTTGAAATGTTGAGAAAAAAGTCAAAATTTCGAGAAGAAAGTGAAAATTTCGAGATTAAAAGGGAAAGGAAAAAGGAAGAAAAAAGGAGAAAAAAAGAAAAAAAGGAAAAAAAAAGTCAAACCTTTTTGAAAAAGCTCCAGGAGCCACTAGGGCGGTGCTAAAGAGCCACATGTGGCTCTAGAGCCGCAGGTTGCCGACCCCTGGTCTAGAGACATCTGTTGTATTAGACGCTATATAAATAAAACTGAATTGAATTGAATTATTATCTATATATTGCATTATGAGTTTTCCATCACGTTTAGGGTTAGAGTTGTAGAGAACAGTGGAGGGGGGGGTAGAGGTTACTGAGGGGGGGGGGGTAGAGGTTACTGAGGGGGGGGGGGGGTAGAGGTTACTGAGGGGGGGGGGGGTAGAGGTTACTGAGGGGGGGGGGGGTAGAGGTTACTGAGGGGGGGGGGGGGTAGAGGTTACTGAGGGGGGGGGGGTAGAGGTTACTGAGGGGGGGGGTAGAGGTTACTGAGGGGGGGGTAGAGGTTACTGAGGGGGGGGGGGGTAGAGGTTACTGAGGGGGGGGTAGAGGTTACTGAGGGGGGGGTAGAGGTTACTGAGGGGGGGGGGTAGAGGTTACTGAGGGGGGGGGGGGGTAGAGGTTACTGAGGGGGGGGGGTAGAGGTTACTGAGGAGGGGGGGGTAGAGGTTACTGAGGGGGGGGGGGTAGAGGTTACTGAGGGGGGGGGGTAGAGGTTACTGAGGGGGGGGGTAGAGGTTACTGAGGGGGGGGTAGAGGTTACTGAGGGGGGGGGGGGTAGAGGTTACTGAGGGGGGGGGTAGAGGTTACTGAGGGGGGGGTAGAGGTTACTGAGGGGGGGGGTAGAGGTTACTGAGGGGGGGGGGGGGGTAGAGGTTACTGAGGGGGGGGTAGAGGTTACTGAGGGGGGGGTAGAGGTTACTGAGGGGGGGGGTAGAGGTTACTGAGGGGGGGGGGGGGTAGAGGTTACTGAGGGGGGGGGTAGAGGTTACTGAGGGGGGGGGGGGTAGAGGTTACTGAGGGGGGGGGGGTAGAGGTTACTGAGGGGGGGGGGGGTAGAGGTTACTGAGGGGGGGGGGGGGGTAGAGGTTACTGAGGGGGGGGGGTAGAGGTTACTGAGGGGGGGGTAGAGGTTACTGAGAGGGGGGGGTAGAGGTTACTGAGGGGGGGGGGGGGGTAGAGGTTACTGAGGGGGGGGGGTAGAGGTTACTGAGGGGGGGGGGTAGAGGTTACTGAGGGGGGGGTAGAGGTTACTGAGGGGGGGTAGAGGTTACTGAGGGGGGGGGTAGAGGTTACTGAGGGGGGGGTAGAGGTTACTGAGGGGGGGGGGGGGGTAGAGGTTACTGAGGGGGGGGGTAGAGGTTACTGAGGGGGGGGGGGGTAGAGGTTACTGAGGGGGGGGTAGAGGTTACTGAGGGGGGGTAGAGGTTACTGAGGGGGGGGGTAGAGGTTACTGAGGGAAAAAAAAAAAGGAGGAAAAAAAGTCGAAATTTTGAGAAAAAAAGTCAAAATGTCGAGAAAAAACGCACGCAAAACGCACGAAAAAACGCACGAAAAAACGCACGAAAAAACGCAAAAACGCTCGCAAAACGCACGCAAAACGCACGAAAAAACGCACGCAAAAGGCACGCAAAATGCACGCAAAACGCACGAAAAAACGCACGCAAAAGGCACGCAAAATGCACGCAAAATGCACGCAAAACGCACGTTACTGAGGGGGTTAGAACGACGGAAGTTTGATTCCAGAGGTGGGGGGGACACAAGTGTCATGATATCTACCTATAAAACTAAAGCCTAGAGGCTTTTAAATACAAATTTGTCATGGACATAAATTTCACAGACACAAGTATGCAAAAAAATAAACTTTTTAAGAAAACTCCAACTCTTTCAGTCCACTGTGTTTTCTAGTAGTTTTTCTAGTTTTCTATTGTTACTTTTAAGTTCACTGTTCCCTTTGTGGTTTGACTGGTTGTAAAGTAGCTTTAATTATTCTTTTTTTAAAAATTATTTGTAAAATAAACTCAATTCTATAAAAGCTTTAATTATCATGCATGTAGCTAAAATTATCACCCAATTCTGTGTTTCACCTTGTTAGTCGACTTCACTCCAACTCATTACCACCAATTTTACACTTATTTTTGGAATGAATGGTCAATAGACCTCATTTACATCAAATTATACCTCATTATTGAATAAAGATAAGCAGACATTGTGAATTATTTGGACTATAGTTAAACTCAGACGCATAAATTGATGGATTATCACAGACTGGTATATGTGAAAATGAAATGAAATCATTTCAAATGTTTAACCAGCACCAGCCAGCGGTCAAACTGAATATCACAGGAGGGAGAAATTGAATAAAATATCCATTATTCAATGCAAGTAGTGATCAATTTTATTTGAAATGAGTGTAACAGAGGCAGTTATATGGAAGAAAGTCATATTTTTGATATAAAGAAAAGTGAACACGGGTGAATTTGACCCATGTTCACTTTTCTTTTATATCATATATGATTTTCTTCATGTTGAAATGTTAATAGTTAACTATCCAAGTGGGTGACTGTTGTGTAAGCAGCGGTCGGCCGGTAGGGGTCGCCACATCCATGTCTCCTCCTCCTCCTTCACGGAGCTGCTGATACGTCACCGTCTCCGCCATATTGGATGTTCAAGACTGCTCTGTAAACTAATACAAGTAAATTGACTTATGCTCATAAAGCTCCTTTCTACAGAGAAATGTACGTTTTACTCTCATTTATTCATTCACACACGCACTTTTTTCCTCTTTTTTCTTCTTTTTTCTGCTTTTTTATTTTTTCATCTTTTTTCCTCTTTGTTCCTCTTTCTTTCATTTTTTTCCTCTTTTCTTTTTTCTCTTTTTTCCCTCTTCTTTCCCTCTTTTTACCTCTTTGTTCCTCTTTTTTCTATATTTTTCATCTTTTTTAATTTTTTTTCCTCTTTTTTCCTAATTTTCATAAAGCATCTTTCTACAAAGAAATGTATTCATTCACACACGCACTAATATACTTGGGAAACAGTTAGTACCAAATATAATATATTTAATTTTCTCAGATGGCAAAAATAAGAACTTTATTGATCCCACATAGGAGTAATTCATGTTATATCAGCAATAGACCCCTTTCCGTGTTTGTAAACAAGTATGACGTAGGCATGCTGCGCGCGCATTATTGCGGCAGAAAGACGGAGTTCATGTCAGTTTACACCAGCCGATTGACGGAAAAAGATCGTGGAAATTACGTTACTGAACTAACTTTGGCGGATGGAAAGCAACTTCCTTCCCGGAGGAAGATATCACAAAGTGGCCCGATGTCCAATGGCCGGATATTCATCTGTATTTGGTTGAAAAACCTAGTGTTTACTCAGGAGAAGCTGCAGCTGTCAGCAGCTGTCACAGCTGAAGTTTGTAAATAATTATGACAGTCAACTGAATGTTTTGTATACACTAGACATTTTAAGTTATTTTATTATTTCATATTTATTTAATTTATCTTATTATTTTTGTTAATTTACTGTGTCCCCTTTGTTTCTTAATGAGTTTCATTAAGCATTGCCTTTGAATGAAAGCCATGTCATGTGTACCTTTGTCTGTGCTGGCTGAATGAAGTTGATAGTTATTTAAAAAAAAAAAATAAATTAAAAATGATATGAGCTTTATTGTCCATCCTGCATCTCATATTATCACCATTAATTTACAGAAACCTATTCCCACTAATATGATAAAAAGAAAAACATTAAAAGGCATATAATGCAAAATACTGTTTTTTAAAACTTAGTTCATTATTTTTAGGTAAATTCATTATTTTTATTTGAGGGTTTGTGGGGATTAATATATCTATAATATACCTGAGTTTGATATACAACACATATAGTGAATATATGTATATTTGTGCAGCATATTTACAGCTGTAGAAGTTGGATGTTTGTAGCTTTAAAAAGAGAAAATAATCAATACATTTACACAATCAGTGAGAAAAAACAAATAACTCCGGTAGTTTATTAACAAAACTTTAATAGTCAAGTAAATCATTAATGGCTCATATTCAATTCAGAGTCACAGCTCCAAATCACTGATGAGAAAATAAAAAAATGTCAAGACTTGATGTTATTATTCAGAACCCTTATTTCTTAGATTTATGGATTAGAACAACACTTTTACTAAGGTTTGTGAGACTAGCACACACAATAACAATATCATCATTATTCCTCTGGGAATTGCAAAAAATGTATGTTCCTCAGGATTTCGATTTGTACACCCGTACACACAACAGCTGGTGGGCATGTTGTTATTCTATAACGTTACTGCAACTCCAAAAACGCAACTTAAGAAACAAATCTTCCCTCGCTCTAGTCAAACTAATACAACTTCTGCTGCTCTTCTGCCGCAACAATGCGCGCGCATCCTGTGATGACGTAGGCTGGAAAGGGGTCTATAGAGAACAAGGTGGTGCAGAAAAACAATATATACCCCCTCACAAAAATAAGAAAAATAGAGAAACATATTTTCTCATCAACATTTAAAAATGTTCAACTAACAAAATAACATATTTGAACAATTTTTCAGACAATAAAATAAAATGTGAACAATTTTTCAGACAATAAAATAACATTCTTATTTTATGTGAGGGGGATATATATAGTTTTGTTCTCTATAGCTGATATAACATGAATTACTCCTATGTGGGATCAATAAAGTTCTTATTTTTGCCATCTGAGAAAATTAAATATATTATATTTGGTCCTAACTGTTTCCAACTATATTAGTTTACAGTCTTGCCCCATCCAACATGGCGGCGACGGTGACGTATCAGCAGCTCCTTGGAGGAGGAGGAGGAGACGTGGCTGCGTCACCGCCGTGCCCCCGCCCCTCCCTCCCCTAGCCCCGCCCCCTCCCCCTCTAAGCCCCGCCCCTCCTCCATGCTGCAGCTCCAGGAAGCGGAAGCAGGAATGTTGCTGCTGCTGCTTTCTTGAAAAGTTTGGAACTTTGACAGTTCGGAGTTTGGAGAGAAGAAGAGAAGACATGTCGGTGAGTGGGAGCGGGCCGGGGGCGCATGCGCGGGGGACCGGGTCCAGGTCCAGGACCTGGTCCAGGTCCGGGTCTGGGGGGGATCAGGTCTGACAGAGAGAAAAGTTTGATGACGAATCACAGAAGCCGTGCGTGCGTGCGTGCGTGCGTGCGCGCATGCGTGTGCGGTCCTCATCGGGAGCGTGAGAGTTCTGGTTCTGGAGATTCAACTCTGACCCAGTTAGACCAGATCAGAACCTGTAGGAGAACCTCAGGGTCCGGGCTGGAACTGATCAGGGATCAATCAGCTGGAACTGATCAGGGATCAATCAGCTGGAACTGATCAGGGATCAATCAGCTGGAACTGATCAGGGATCAATCAGCTGGAACTGATCAGGGATCGATCAGCTGGATTGATTAGCTGGACAGATGTTTTGATCAGGGATCAGTAGTTCTAGTTTGTAGGCTACCGTACTTGTTTCTCTGAACAGTTCTGTGTTTTAACTCTTTACTGGTTTTCATTGATCTCTAACGTTATTACTATTTTATTGATTTTATTGATCGGTGCTTTCATTGATTTGGTGATTTATTTTTATTTTTTATTTATTTTTACCTTGTCTGCATATATTCATTTTTGTTTATTTGTTTATTGATAGGATCCCCATTATTGTAATTTTAAAGAACATAGTCCACACACACACACACACACACACACACACACACACACATGTATCTCTGTTACCGGTCACTGTAACAGCGAGTCATCATTTACACAAACAGCAAAGTTTCTGTCAGAATAATCATACAGTCATTACAAAACCACCAAGTATAACCCACAAATACATTTCTGTAATAAATTATAGCATGTTATATATTTGTTACTCATTGAATTTTATGTAAAAAGTCTTTAGCTAGCTTTTTAAAACTGTATTTTGATGTAATATTTTTGATGTTATTAGGTAATGTTCCATCCTGTGATAGTTCTGTAATAACAGTGTGTTTTAAACAGTTTGTTCTTGGCTTTGGTGCCAGTAAATGATCGTAACATGATTGTCTGGTTGGATATTTATTAACATTTCTAGTGAGAACTATCTGATCTGCAAAATATTGTGTTTTTTTTTACTATTAATCAAATTCCTCTTGAAAGTCAGAAGACTTAATTTAAATCTGTCCACAACCAACAGCCGTGATAAATGCTGATGCATTTTTAAGATATTTGCAGTGAACAATTTAAAGCAATCCTAGCTGCTTTGTTCGGTGCAATTTGAAGTTTATTAATATCTTTGGTGCAGATGACCAAATAATGTGTCAATAGTCCAGACGGGACGACACTAGAGCCTTAATGACTCGGTTCAGAGTATCTGGTTCAACATACTTGGAGCACTTCCTTGTTTCTGCAATACTTTTACCCATTTTCTTCGTAATGTGATCGATATGTTCTGACCATGAAAGTTTGTTATCAATACTATTCCCAGTAACTTGATCTTGTTAACTTGCTCAAACTGACAGCTGTAGTTGAGGATCAGTTACTGATGCATGTCTGGAACCGAATATCGTCTTTTTGTTTTAGAGATTTAACACCAATTTATTTTTATGCACCCAGTCAACCACTTTCTCCAGTTCGATGTTCAAGATTTCAGATAGCTCAATATTTGTCGGTGCAGCACTGTACGTGGTCGAATCATCCGCATACATGACAACTTTTGCATTCTTCAACACTAATGGAAGATCATTTGTAAAAATCGAGTAAAGAATAGGACCAAAGCAGCTCCCCTGTGGTACCCCACAGTGCAGCTCCTTGCTGTCAGACAGGCTGCCGTTAAAAAACACTCTGACATATACAAAGATGGTTATGTATACAAAGATGGTTATATATACAAAGATGGTTATTATTAGTATTATTATTATTATTATTATTATTATTATTATTATTATTATTATTATTATTATTATTATGTATAGTATATTATATTATTATTAGTATAGATATCGGATAGGTGAATGGATGAATGAATGGGATGCCTGGGTCTGGGGCCCTCCGTTGTCGGGCCTGCGCGGGTGTCGCCCTGTTGGGGGGTTCCCTCTCTCCGGGCCCGTCTCCGGTCCCCCCCCGCTGCCTCTACGGCGGGGCGCCCCTCTGGTCTTGGAGGGCCACTTTCGTGGGGGACGGGTGCGCCTGCCCGCGTCGGCGGCCGGGGCGGCTCTGTCTCTCCGGGCAGGCTGGCCCCCTGCCGGGTGGGGGTCGTTGGCCTGAAGGGTGAGGGCCTCCTGGCCGCGTGTCCGGCCCGGACCGGGTGGCCGGGGATTGCCTGGGTTGCGGTCCGCCGCCGCGGGATCCCTGGCTGCTTCTTTCCGCGCCGTGGGGGCCCCGCCCGCGGGCCCCCCTCGGCCGCCGCCGGGTGGGGGGGGGGGCCCTCGCAGGCGGTGGGTTGCCTCCCTCCTACTTCTCCCCTCTGTGGGGTTGCCGGTGGCCTGGGTTCCGGGCTCTTCCTTGTCGGCCTCTGGTCTCGCGGGGTGGCGGGGTTGCTCCCCCCCTCCCCCACTATAGATACACTTCAGGTGGAGCTTTGATAGGATTATTACACACACACACACACACACACACACACATACACACATATAGTCATTTAGTCACATGCGCACACACACACACACACACACACACACACACACACACACATATGGTCACTTAGTCACATGCATTTACACACACACACACACACACACACACACACACACACACACACACACACACACACGCATGATCATATACATACACACACACACACACATAGACATACACACTGGCTTGTTCACCTGCATGCTGGCTCTCTAGTTTTTGGGTTTAGGTAGCGATAGCTTAGCTCAGACTGCGATCAGATCTCAAGGTTTAGGTCGATTGCTGTTCGTGTTTTGGTTGGCTCCGTGCCGGTTTCGTGCTTTGTTTGTGGTTTTTTTGTTGCAGATTTCCAGTGCTTGACGTGTGTCTCCGTGTGTTCCTGCTTCCTGGATTGGCAGTGGATGTCGTCACCACCCCCCCCCCACCCCCTCCCCCCCCCAAAAAAAACCAAAAAAAAAAAAAAAAAAACACTGGGTTTGTATGTGTATATTTATGTATGTGTACGCATATGTGTGCGTATATATATGTATATATTACATATAGTAATAATGCACATATATACACTTTTGGTTTCTACCGTCATGGTATCAATCAATAATATGTGTGCAGACAAGGAAAAAAAAAAAAAAAAAAAAAAAAAAAACACTCTGACTTCTGCAGCTCAAGTAACTTCTCACCCAGGACAACACATTTGGTTTAAAACCATAACCTCTGAGTTTCTCAAGCAAAAGACAGTGATCAATAACGTCAAAAGCAGCACTAACATCTATTAGTACTGCTCCCACTAATCTTTGGTCCTCCATACATTTCAACCAATCGTCAGTCATTTGAGCCAAAGCTGTGCTTGTTGAATGTCCCTCTTTGTTGGTTCCCAATGAATAATGAGTTGCATTTAAAATAATCTTGAATTTGGGCACATATTATTTTCTCCAGTAACTTGCTCAATACATTAATGATTGATACCATGCCGGTAAAATCCTATGGCATATATATGTGAATTATTACTATATTTAATACACACACATACATATACACACATATATATATATATATATATATATATATATATATATATATATATATATATATATATATATATATATATATATATATACACATACAAACCCCGTGATTTTTTTTTTGGGGGTGGGGGTTTGACATCCACTGCTAATCCAGGAAACAGGCAGTGAACAAGCCAGTGTGTACGTGTGTGTGCGTGTATGTCTGTGTCTGTGTGGCTATGTGTGTGTGTGTGTGAACATGTATGTGTGGCTGTGTGTGTGTGTGTGTGTGTGTGTGTGTGTGTGTGTGTGTGCGTGTATGTGTATGTCTATGTGTGTGTGTCTTCTTCTTCTTCGAGTCCTTTGCAATCTTCAGATGTCTTTTTGCCAGTATCTAGTGCAGGACACCGCTGATGGAGTGGGTTCAGCCAGATGTCTTTTTGCCAGTATCTAGTGCAGGACACCGCTGATGGAGTCGGTTCAGCCAGATGTCTTTTTGCTAGTATCTAGTGCAGGACACCGCTGATGGAGTGGGTTCAGCAGGTCCTGGGGCTGCACTGGGGGGCGTCGCCACATTCCAGCAGGTGGGACATTGTCTGTGCTGCTCCACAGCCACACGTGTCCTCTGTGTGGTAGTTCCATGTCTTTAGCGTGTGTGTGTGTGTTAGGAATGGGCGATATTTTACCGTTCACGATATACCGTCCAAAAAATGTGTCATCTCGCGGTAAAAACGATAAATTCCCGTTGATCGTTTTTGTGTGAAGCCGGATTTATGGTTCATGGTATAGGGAAGGAAGGAAGGAAGGAAGGAAGGAAGGAAGGAAGGAAGGAAGGAAGGAAGGAAGGAAGGAAGGAAGGAAGGAAGGAAGGAAGGAAGGAAGGAAGGAAGGAAGGAAGGAAGGAAGGAAGGAAGGAAGGAAGGAAGGAAGGAAGGAAGGAAGGAAGGAAGGAAGGAAGGAAGGAAAGTAGGAAGGAAGGAAGGAAGGAAGGAAGGAAAGAAAGAAATTCCCATTGATGATGTTTTTGTGTAACAAACATGGTGGAAGGCGGATCTGAGAGCGAGGAGCTTGAGTCATTACAGTTTTGCAGTACAGGTGGACACATTTAATTGGTTTTTATCAATTCAATTTAATTGGTGTAGTTTAGTAGCATTTAGTATTCTTTTAGAGTTAAAAAGGTGGAGTTGAATTGGTATTTTTTTATCGTCATTTTTATTGTTATCGGGATAAATGCCAGAAAGTATCGTGATAAATGTTTTTGTCCATACCGCTCATCCCTAGTGTGTGTGTGTGTGTGTGTGTGAGCGTGTATTTGTATGTGTGGCTCTGTGTGTTTATGTATGAATATGTGTGCGTGTGCGTGTGCGTGTGTGTATGCTGTAGATCAGGGGTTCTTAACCTTTCTGACCTTGGGGCCCAATTTTTTCAGTACAGAGTGGCCCAGGGCCCATTAAATATATATATATATATATATATGTTATATATTATATATACAGTGTTATATATATATATATATATATATATATAATATATATAACACTGTATAGCAGGGGTATTCAACTAAAACTTTAAGAAGTCCATTTAGAGAAAATTTACTCAAGCGAAGGTCCAGAACATCATAATAAATAAATATATATATATATATATATATATATATATATATATATATATATATATATATATTCAAGTAGCCTCATAGTTGTATCAACATCTGCATCTGACTGTTATATTAAAAAAGTACATATTTGCCAATTAACATGTTTAACTTGAATTAAAAATATTTTTTTCTCTTAAAAATAAAGTAGATTTTATTTTATTTTTCAAATGCTATCTTATTTTATTTCTCTACCAGCAGTTTGAATTTCCCCTTTTCTTTGTTAATTGTCTCAACACATTTTTATACTAAATTAATATAAACACATCTTAACAATTTAACAGTTTTGCAGTTTTTCTTTCTTCCTCTCTTATAATCTTATGCCCCCACTTTCTGTTGTTCAGTGAGAGAACTGAGCTCTAATTTCTCCTGTCAGGACTTTAAATCTGGGCTGGATGGTGTCAGGTTCTCATGCACATGTGGAGGTGCTCATTGATGAGCCTGAAACGATATTTAGTTTTAATTATGTTCACTGTGGAGAAAGCTGCTTCACAGCTGTATCTGGACCCAAACATGGGCAGGATGTTTTAAGATGGTCAGTTTATTTTCTGTGACTTCAGTTCAGACTTGAGTGGATATGTTTGATGAAAAACTTTGTGTTTTGTTTCAGTGGCCTTTCACTTTCGCACTTTGAACGCCACGGTCTCTGAACGTATGAGACACTGGTTTTGTCCCAGTGGGAAGACTGAACAGGATGAATTTGTCCATTCCGGGTTGCATATTTAAAAATACAGCGAGGACAAAACTTAGTTTGATTTTACTTTAAGTTATTTACATTAATAAGTTGTCAGGACTCAGTGTGTCGGGTTCATCCGAGCCTGATCAGCTGCGACGGGCACAGCCCGCACCGCAGCTCTCTGGTCGCGCTGCAGCAGTTACTTTCCGATGCTTTTTCGAAAGCCCGAACAGTCCAGTCCAGCAGACACGACAGCCCACGCATCTACATGTACAATCCTTCAGCAGTAACGACGGAGCCCACCGCCCGAGCGGCAGCCTCAGCCGACCTCCCCGGCCGTGGGGACGCGTCGGAATAAATGATCACGCCGCGCTCGCTTGCTCTGGGCGCAGACCCAATTAATCGATCCCTGATCCTGGCGGATCTAAACCTACTCTGTGCAAAATGAAGGATTTTCTCTGTAAAGACACACCATTTCTCTTACTATTACACGTACAGCTAGCTGAGTGTCTTCTTCTCCTCATTTGGTTGGGAGTTGCTATGCAGTCCCGCGGCCCTCGCGGCCCACACGTACAAAACTGATTTTTTTTTGGCGGCCCACTAGATGGCGCTCGCGGCCCAAGTGTGGGCCGCGGCCCTATGGTTAAGAATCACTGCTGTAGATGATAGTTGATGGTTGATGGTTGGAGTAGAAGAAAACTGTTTTTAGGACTTCGTTGGTGTTATAGAGTAGATTAAAGGAGTGTAGAGTATAGATTATAGAGTAGAGTATAGAGCAGGGGGTAGGCAATCCTGGTCCTCGTGGGCCACTGTCCTGCATGTTTTAGACGTTACCTGCTTCAGCACACCGTGATACAAGTAGCTGTGTCATCAACAGAGCTGTGCAGACCTTGGTGACAAGCTAATTAAGACCATTAATTAGAATCAGGTGTGTTAAAGCAGGATAACATCTAAAACATGCAGGACAGGACACGAGGACCAGGATTACCCACCCCTGGTATACAGTATAGAGTAGAAAAGACTTGGTTGGGACTTCGTTGGGACTCGTCGGTGCTGTAGATTAGAGTAAAGAGTAGAAAAGACTTTGTTGGGACTCGTCGGCTGAGTTTCAGAAGCAGGACATTGATGTTTCATCCTTTTGTCTTGAACTCTGGCAGAGTTAGGGTTAGAGCTGTGACGTCAGGACCGTTTCAACCTTACAGTTCCACGTTTAGGAACTCTGCAGAGCTGTGACGTCAGGACCGTTTAAACCTTACACAGTTCCACGTTTAGGAACTCTGCAGAGCTGTGACGTCAGGACCGTTTACATTTTTTAAATGTCGCGAAGAAAGTTGAAATTTTCAGACAAAAGTCAAAATTTTGAGAAAAAAGTCAAAATGTCGAAAAAAAAGTCAAAATGTTGAGAAGTAACTCCACTTCTCTGTCACTCCAAACCTTAGAGTTCCACGTTTAGGAACTCTGCAGAGCTGTGACGTCAGGACCGTTTAAACCTTACAGTTCCACGTTTAGTGGAAATTAGCAGCTTTTTCTAGACGTGAGATGCTGCAGAATTTCTTCTGCAAAGTTGTGGATCTATAAAGTTGCACAAACGGGAACTGAAGTCTAGATGAAGTAACGTCAGTGTCGTCACGACTTCAGCAACACGTTTAAAAAGAGCGGGAGCTGCAACTCTGTGAGCTGGAGACAACACGTTTATTCAGGATGGGTTTGTGAATAAACTAATCCAGTGGTGTCGTCTCCTCAGAGACCAGAGAAGAGAGAACACAGTGATGTCCTAAACGCTGAGTTGGTAATAAACGTAAAGCTGTGATAAACTGTGAAGGCAGTGAAGTGTTGAGGAGGCAGCATGCATATAAATAATGTTCCGTCGTTCAGAGGGCTTAATAAAGTTTCCTGTACCAGTTCTTTCTTGGCAACAAAGTTAAAACAGGTTTAGTTTCTATAATAAACCCCAGCAAAGCTCAGTTTCTTTAACAGATGAGACACGTGTTCTGAAAATCCAACCAGATACCAGGTATTTATATGATTATGTAGAGAGTATAGAGTATAGAGTATACACTAGGAATGGGCAGTTTGGACTAAAACATGTATCACGATAATTTCTGACATTTATCCCCATAACCATAAAAATGACGATAAAAAAATACCAATTCAACTCCATCTTTTTAACTATAAACGTCATCAACGGGAATTTATCCTTTTTTGTTTACTATAAATCTATCACCACATTCAGTCTTGAAGAATACTAGAATACTACTGAATACTAGAATTCAAGTAGTATTAGTACTACAATACTAAATGCTACTAAACTACACCAATTCAATTTAATTGATGCTTTCTTTCTTTCTTTCTTTCTTTCTTTCTTTCTTTCTTTCTTTCTTTCTTTCTTTCTTTCTTTCTTTCTTTCTTTCTTTCTTTCTTTCTTTCTTTCTTTCTTTCTTTCTTTCTTTCTTTCTTTCTTTCTTTCTTTCTTTCTTTCTTTCTTTCTTTCTTTCTTTCTTTCTTTCTTTCTTTCTTTCTTTCTTTCTTTCTTTCTTTCTTTCTTTCTTTCTTTCTTTCTTTCTTTCTTTCTTCCTTCCTTCCTTCCATAAATCAGTTTTACACAAAAACATCATCAACAGGAATTTATCATTTTTATCGTGTGAGGAATTTTTTGACGGTTTATCGTGAACGGTAAAATATCTCCCATTCCTACTATAGAGTAAAACCGAGTGTTCAGGTGACCTTCAGGTGACTGGTCTGTGGAGGTCTGTGGAGGTCTGGACTGTGGAGGTCTGTGGAGGTCTGTGGAGGTCTGTGGAGGTCTGTGGAGGTCTGTGGAGGTCTGTGGAGGTCTGGACTGTGGAGGTCTGTGGAGGTCTGTGGAGGTCTGTGGAGGTCTGTGGAGGTCTGTGGAGGTCTGTGGAGGTCTGTGGAGGACTGGACTGTGGAGGTCTGCCGGTTCCTGCCGGTCCAGCGTAGGGCTGTGCGATTAATCAATTTAAATCTAAATCGGATTTATTAATCAAGACGATGTTTAAAAAAAAAAAAAGGAAAATCGGAAAATGGATTGTCCTTTTCTGCAGCTGCATTACAGACAGAGCTCGTCTAGTCGTCTTTGTTTGGTCAGAAAACTGTAAATGTTGTCACTTTACTAAACTCAAGGAGGATTTACAGGATCTTTCAATTGCACTTCATTCCCAATAGGGAAATTTGTTTGATATTTTTCTTTAAAAATAAAGATAAAATATTTGAAACAATTTATTCCATTATCTCTTGTAGTTTTAACAAAAAAATTGAAATAAAAAAATCAGGTTTTCAGAGAAAAAAAATCTGGATTTTATTTTTGTCCCAAATCGCCCAGCCCTAGTCCGGCGGGTCTTCAGGATCTGCTGAGCTACAGAAACAGAAACAGAAACATCTTCTCTCAGTCGTTGATCAGACGGCTGTGACAGACTGAAGCTGCCGACGCCTGACGGAACTTTGTTACTTTATTATCAAACTTCTTCTATCGTGACTCGACCCAGGAGAAAACTGTGTCTCTTTTATCAGTGAATCCATTTTATTTTTCAAGAAGGTTTAGTTTTGACAGAGATATGAGAAGGAAGATGAAATAAAGCTCTTAGCGTGGTTGAGGTGTTGCGTGTCCCAACAAGCTTTAGCTGCTCATCCTGCAGCCGCGGCCTCGTCCTCCTCACACGACGACCAGCCGGTCCAATCACGACGGTGATTGACGAGGTTTCTGCTCAGATAACCAGCCGGGACTTTGTCCCTGATGCAGCTGCAGAGAGATTGTATCTAGTCCAGGTTAGTCGGGCTCAACAGCTGGAATCCAGGGAGTTATTTATTCCCTGAGGTCGGCACACCTCTCCTGCATCAGCTGATCCCCGACAGGCTGATAATAAAACTATACAAACTAAAAATCAATCATATTATACTAAAAGTGAAACAATTCTGTCATTAAAATGTGAATCGAGACGTTTTTTGAGCTGCCGGGTTGAATTTCCTGAGTGGAATTCGGGCAGAAAATTGTGAGTAGACACGTCTTTATTGGCCAGTTTACCTGGGAGAGTCAGCGCAGCGGCTTCTGCATCTGCATCCACATCTGCATCCACATCTGCATCTGCAACCACATCTGCATCCACATCTGCAACCACATCCACATCTGCATCCACATCTGCATCCACATCTGCATCTGCAACCACATCTGCATCCACATCTGCATCCACATCTGCAACCACATCCACATCTGCATCCACATCCACATCTGCATCCACATCCACATCTGCATCCACATCTGCAACCACATCCACATCTGCATCCACATCCACATCTGCATCCACATCTGCATCTGCATCCACATCCACATCTGCATCTGCATCCACATCCACATCTGCATCCACATCTGCATCTGCAACCACATCTGCATCTGCAACCACATCCACATCCACATCTGCATCCACATCCACATCTGCATCCACATCTGCATCTGCAACCACATCTGCATCTGCAACCACATCTGCATCTGCAACCACATCCACATCTGCATCCACATCCACATCTGCATCCACATCCACATCTGCAACCACATCTGCATCTGCATCCACATCTGCATCCACATCTGCAACCACATCTGCAACCACATCTGCATCCACATCTGCATCCACATCCACATCTGCAACCACATCTGCATCCACATCTGCAACCACATCCACATCTGCAACCACATCTGCATCCACATCTGCAACCACATCCACATCTGCAACTGCATCCACATCTGCAACCACATCCACATCTGCAACTGCATCCACATCTGCAACCACATCTGCATCCACATCTGCAACCACATCCACATCTGCAACTGCATCCACATCTGCATCCACATCTGCAACCACATCCACATCTGCATCCACATCTACAACCACATCCACATCTGCAACCACATCTGCATCCACATCTGCAACCACATCCACATCTGCATCCACATCTGCAACCACACCTGCAACCACATCTGCATCTGTAACCACATCTGCAACCACATCTGCATCCACATCTGCAACCACATCCACATCTGCATCTGCATCCACATCTGCAACCACATCCACATCCACATCTGCATCCACATCTGCAACCACATCCACATCTGCATCCACATCTGCAACCACACCTGCAACCACATCTGCATCCACATCCACATCTGCATCCACATCTGCAACCACACCTGCAACCACATCTGCATCCACATCCACATCTGCATCCACATCTGCAACCACACCTGCAACCACATCTGCATCCACATCCACATCTGCAACCACACCTGCAACCACATCTGTCTCTTGCTCCAGCTCGGCTCCACACTGAGAAACCGGGGGTTTTCTAACATTGTTATGCAGATGATTGTCACATTTATGTTGCTCTTAGAGAGTAAGATGCCGACTCAATCCCTGCCTTACTTAAGTGTCTTGACGACACAAAGGCCTGGTGCCTCTGAACTGTCCCCGCTGGGACACGCCTGGGATCTCTGGCCCAGCAGATCACACCAACCCCGCTGGGACACGCCTGGGCTCTCTGGCCCGGCAGATCACACCAACCACCACCAACCTGGGGGTAAAAGTGATCCAGATCTCCAGTCATCAGTTTGGCCAAACTAAAGCTTCCAAGGCAACAGTTTGAAACGGCAATCCTTCATTCCATTTTATGGCTTTCTTTGTATATGAATGTTACTTTTCCCAAGTTTTATGTCTTCTATCTATAATTGTTGTTCTTTATTCTTCTGTGCAGCTGTTTGGTCAGCTGAGGTTGATTTGTGCTTCACAAGTCTGATAGGATTGATTTCTGCCGGCAGTTGGAGATGGATGTGATGGTTGTGATGTGTTGTGCAACTGGAGCTTTAGCTGATCAGTTATCGAAGGGTTATTAATAATTTTATTAATAATTAATAAAGTCGACTATTTATCAAATTGAATGACCAAAATGATAAATAAAATCATCGGGGCACCACCCTGTTCCTTAAGCAGGGAAATGATAACTTTTACAGCAGAATATCAGTCTCAGAGTAATTACTATACCCAGTTATTAATTGAAGGAGTGAGATCCGAACACGCACTTCGTCACCCAGCCTTGGCGGCAGACATGCACAGAATAAACAGAGACGACTTCTTTCAATCAGAAATGTATTCACACTAGTGTCAAACAGTTGGTAAACAACACTTCGAATAAATTCTGATGGTTCAATTACACAAACAGAGGCAAGAAATCATACAGGAAAAAGGAGGGGTTCTTCGGATCCTCCGGGTGGAGACTGGTGCGTGCGTGCGTCAGAGCAGCGTACGCTGCGCGTCACGCGGTCTGGGGGCGGGTCACGCCGCGGTACATGAGCACGTAGCCCGCAGGGCGTGCTACGTCGCGCTACGTGAACACGCCTCCCGGAAGGCGGATCACGGCAGTGCAGCCGTGGGGGAAATATGACGGAAAACGCAACAGACCACGGATAAAACAACGGTGAAACACCACGTGGATCTGACGCACAACCGGGTTTAGTGAAAAAGGGGGGGGGAGGAGCGGGTCAGCGGAACGCGCTCGGACGTCGCACCGGCGTGCCTGCGGGATTTCCGACGCGTCACACAGATGCGCGGCTGCAGGTGGTCACACCGCAGCCGGGGGACCCAAAGGGGGTTTGTGAGCTCTAACGGCCGGTTCGGTAGATCGGCCGCAGGTCCCACTCGAGAGTCGGGTCGGGAGTGAAACCCACCCGCTCCGAGATACAGTCGGGAGCCGCGGTCCCATCACTCGGCGGTGAAAGCTCACGTAAACAGGCGTACAGTACAATCAATACGTCACACAATGTATAAACTCAATAAACAGGATCTAAACAACCGAAATAAACTTTACTAAGTCTGCCCAGACGCTAATTGCCTCTTACTTTGCAGTAGGTGTGGGAGAGCAGCCGCTCTGTTTGAGGAACAGGAGGAGGGGGAGTGCGTCCAGCCCGTGGTGCCGTATAACGCTCCTGCGCGTACCAAGGGGGGGACTTCGTCTCGCCCCGTCCGACTCTGAGGGAAAGAACACAGGCAGGATTGCAGGACCGGCGACCCTTATTACCAGCGCTTGACGATCTCCAGTGGCCCTTTGTGGCGGTCGGTGCCGGCCCCGATGTCGGGTGCTCCGGGAAAACCTTTCTACCGCGGTGGCGCCCACGGAGTCGGCTGGCAGGGTGCCCGGGGCAGATGCTGCGCTGGTTGGATGCGGGAGTCGGACTAGGAAAAATTGCACCTCTGCCAGCAGGCAAAAAGGCCGGGCAGATGAAAAAGTGAAAAGGAAAAAATATATAAAGAAAAAGGGAAAGAAAACTTGGAGCTAAACTCCAAGTTTTGGCCTGATGCCAAAAAGATGAGAAGTGGCAAAGTAAAACCGTAGAGAGAGAGTGAGCGTCAGGTTGCTGCTCATCTTTATAGTCTTTGGGGTGGGACTGACCACAAGGCAGTGCCCCCAACTTCTTCGGCCGGTTGAGGCCTGGCTTTTGGGCTCCGCTGCGTCCGACCCCCCCAGGTGTCGTAAACCCCAGGGAGTCTGTTCTCTGGCAGAAACCCTGCTGGTTTCTGGGGTTCCACTGGGTTTGACCCCCCTCTAGGTGTCATAAACCTTAGTCCTGGCTCCGGGGACCTTCCTTGCTTTACTTTGATCTGGGCATAAGCGGACCATCTCGAGCCAGGCCGCAGGGGCCATAAAACTCTGCTTTCAGGAAGAAGGCCGACGTCTGGCTTTCACTGGAATTTGATGACAATGAAATGTTCATCCGATCGCACATGTCATGAATTCATCATCATATTTTCACATGGGCGGTAGTTCAACAGATGCCAGGTGATGTGTTGGCGAACATGTTTGAGTTGCTCATGAAGTCCCATCGCTGATCGCTGACCGGCAGGTTCTCGCCGGGTGTTCCTGACCGCTCTGATGTGTAGACGTGTAAACGGTGTAGAAGTGTAGACGGTGTATCTGGCGGCGGCTCGGCAGGACTGACATGAAGTTCTTCACAACCTCCATCGATCGATGGCACAGAGGGATTTACTTTGCTCTTCAGTGGAACAAAGAGGCAAAATTATTTGTTTCTGCTTTTTCTGTCTTTCCAGTTGGTGCTGCATTAGTGAGGGAGATCTAAAAATAAACCCATCCCTCCTTCCCCCCTCCTTCATCCCTCCTCCATCCCCTCATTTCTCTCTGGGGCAGGAAGTTGTTCAGTTCATCACTTTAAACACTTGTTTCCTGTTTCACACGTTCTCATTTAGCTCTGGCGTCTGCTCCTCCGGTTCTCCCCGTGTCTCTCTTCCTGCTCCAACACGATTCCATCATATTTCATGTTTCTGTCCGGACGGAGCTCTGGAAGTCAGGGACATTCAGAGCCTCGGTGTGAAGCACCAGAGCAGCCTCCCCACGTACAAGGGGATCAGGCAAACTGGACCTGGGTGATGAGGTGTAAAGGAGAGACCCCGCAGAGCGTGGAATGCCAAAAAATAAGGCTTTTTATTGTATGCAAAAAAGCACAAAGACATACAGGCGAAGGCAAAATCGGTATTCTAAAAAATGGCACATTGAGTATAGCCTCTCAGCAAGCTACCTCCACTCAGCAGCCCTTTCTGGTATTCAGCCACTGGTTATGAAGTAGGCAGGGTGGGGAGGTTGATTGGACACAGGTGTGCCCAATCAGCAGAACCAGGCACACCTGTGTGCTGCTCCCCTGCAAAATTAAACAAAATAAATTAATTAATTAATAAAAAAAAAATAATAATAATAATAAAAAATTAGAAAAAGGAAAAAAACAACAAAAATAAATAAAATAAAAAAAATATGAAATAAATACATTAAAAAATGTATCCACTCATTCCTCTTTAAATTAATTCTGGTCTTTCTTTCTGCTCGTTCCCTCCCCGTCTGTCTCCATGATCTTATATTCCACTGGGCTGGTTTTCCAACAAAGTTTCCAGATGCAGCAGCAGTAAACGCTGGTCAAGAGCAGAGACCATTTATTTAATAAATAGAAATCATTAAAACAACAGATGGAAACAGGAAACATCAAAATGGTGATCTTTTCAAAGTTGTAGCTAAGTTAGTTTTTCTCCCGGTAGTTTAACTTCCGGTCCCCCCCCTATCCAATCAGAACCTTCCCAACCCCCAGACCTGGAGAGGAATTGGAGAAAGACCATCAAACGTGTTTCCATGGAAACCTCCATTCAGAATTACTATTTCCATGTAAACTCCAAGGAAAATACTTTAATTCTGAATTATTTAATTCGGAATAATGAATTCTGAATGAAAAACCATTATGTAACCGTGGCCGGTCCCCTCTGGTGTGGAGGAACGAGCCCGGGTCAGGGCCCGGGTCAGAGCTGGCGCTGGTGCAGCAGAACACGAGGAGACAGAACTACAAGCATGTGTTTTAAAGATATTAGATTAAACACAGAAGTACAGAGTCTTTTACCGGTTTAATGGAGGTCCAGTTACTTAATGTTCTGCTTTAATACGACCAAACTGTCTTCATTGTTGAGCTGCAGTGGGAGGAGCCTGGAGATGTTGTTTACTCTGTTTTCTTTGTCAAAACGTGTGTGCGTGCACGTGCGCGTGCGTGTGTGTGTGCGTGTGTGTGTGTGCGCGCATGCATCGTCCTCCACCACATCCGTAAATCTCCCCCAGATCTTCCTCCAGGCGGTTCCAGCCTCCTCATCATCGTATCCTCCTCTGTTCATGTCAACCCATCTCCCCGTTAGTCCAGCTTCTCTTACAAACTTCATAACAATGAAGTTACTCATCAACTTTAATCCTCCACAGTTGTGAACTTCTTAATCATTTTTAACTAAGCGTGTGCTCCTCACTTTAGAAGAGTTGCATGTTGCATTTAACCGCCCATTAACCGCCCCCCCCCTCCTGCAGGTATCTTACCTTCTGCTGATGATGCTGATGTTGCAGTCGGACTGACTCACCGCAACATGGAGACGGAGACTGGAGTTCCAGGAGTTCCAGGAGTTCCAGGAGTTCCAGGAGTTCCAGGAGTTCCAGGAGTTCCAGGAGTTCCAGGAGTGGAGAGCAGCGACGCTCCGGGTGAGTTACCCCCTTCAGGTAGAAGCTGCTCTACAGAGTTCACTGTGGTGTAGAGAGTTTTAGTCTGTGGTGTAGAGAGTTTTAGTCTGTGGTGTATTTAGTTTTAGTCTGTGGTGTATTTAGTTTTAGTCTGTGGTGTAGAGAGTTTTAGTCTGTGGTGTAGAGAGTTTTAGTCTGTGGTGTAGAGAGTTTTAGTCTGTGGTGTAGAGAGTTTTAGTCTGTGGTGTATTTAGTTTTAGTCTGTGGTGTAGAGAGTTTTAGTCTGTGGTGTAGAGAGTTTTAGTCTGTGGTGTAGAGAGTTTTAGTCTGTGGTGTAGAGAGTTTTAGTCTGTGGTGTAGAAAGTTTTAGTCTGTGGTGTATTTAGTTTTAGTCTGTGGTGTAGAGAGTTTTAGTCTGTGGTGTAGAGAGTTTTAGTCTGTGGTGTAGAGAGTTTTAGTCTGTGGTGTAGAGAGTTTTAGTCTGTGGTGTAGAGAGTTTTAGTCTGTGGTGTAGAGAGTTTTAGTCTGTGGTGTAGAGAGTTTTAGTCTGTGGTGTAGAAAGTTTTAGTCTGTGGTGTATTTAGTTTTAGTCTGTGGTGTAGAGAGTTTTAGTCTGTGGTGTAGAGAGTTTTAGTCTGTGGTGTAGAGAGTTTTAGTCTGTGGTGTAGAAAGTTTTAGTCTGTGGTGTATTTAGTTTTAGTCTGTGGTGTAGAGAGTTTTAGTCTGTGGTGTAGAGAGTTTTAGTCTGTGGTGTATTTAGTTTTAGTCTGTGGTGTAGAGAGTTTTAGTCTGTGGTGTATTTAGTTTTAGTCTGTGGTGTAGAGAGTTTTAGTCTGTGGTGTATTTAGTTTTAGTCTGTGGTGTAGAGAGTTTTAGTCTGTGGTGTAGAGAGTTTTAGTCTGTGGTGTAGAGAGTTTTAGTCTGTGGTGTATTTAGTTTTAGTCTGTGATGTATTTAGTTTTAGTCTGTGGTGTAGAGAGTTTTAGTCTGTGGTGTAGAGAGTTTTAGTCTGTGGTGTATATAGTTTTAGTCTGTGGTGTATTTAGTTTTAGTCTGTGGTGTATTTAGTTTTAGTCTGTGGTGTAGAGAGTTTTAGTCTGTGGTGTAGAGAGTTTTAGTCTGTGGTGTAGAGAGTTTTAGTCTGTGGTGTAGAGAGTTTTAGTCTGTGGTGTAGAGAGTTTTAGTCTGTGGTGTATATAAGGGATAATGCCCGACGGGGTGGACATTATCATAAATATACGACGCAGGGGCGGGAACGGTCCGGTTTGCTTCCGCGTAGTGATATATTTATGATAACGTCACCTCGTCGGGCATTATCTCTAACTTATTGTAGTCTCACACGAACGAGCATGCAGAGTTCCTGCAGCGCTCGTTGGCAAACAAACAACAGCACTCCGGCGGTTACAAACATCAGAAAAGCGTGAACAACTCCAACGAGACAGCAAGAAGGAAAATCAATTTCAGAAAAGATTGCTCAGTTTGTGCTTGAAGACCAGCCCTGTCAGTAGTGAGTAATGTGGGATTTCAACGCTTAATTCAACTCCTCCAGCCTTGTTATTTCTAGTTCTGTAGAACTGAACACTTTTAGGTTTTGTCACAACTATTCCATATTTCTCTTGCCTTAATGGACGTCCATTTCTTTTTAAGTCTCAAACATCTCAAACATGAGTTTCCCCCTCGGATCATAGCGGGTTCTTTTATTTGGAACGAATCCTGAATGTAGTTTGGAAGCAGTTTCTGCAGTTTCTGCAGTTCCTGCTGCTCTAAAGGCAGATAAACTCTGGTCGTCCTCACCGTCCAGGCGTGTTTGGTTATCGACTCGTTGTGACGACGTCTGCTCGGTTGATCCTCAGATTCCTCGGCCCGGCCGGCCAGCATCGCCGGGGTGAGGCGGCGGGCCTGGGCCCAGAGCCGCGACTCCATCGGCCAGGGGTCCAGAGCAGAGCTGGGCGGCCCCCAGGGGCCCCAGGGGCCCCAGCAGAGCAACGGGGACCAGAGGGACGCCGAGGAGACAGGTGGGACCAATTCATCCTTTTCATAAAGTTCATGTGTTTAAGTCCCTGTGATGAGGTTTGATTAGATTTTTGTTTGTCTCAAACATGCACAAGCATAAAACAAACGGTGGAGATAATAATATAAAAGAAAAAAAAAAATACATATATATATATATATATATATATATATATATATATATATATTATACAGCACAGCTACAATGTTTTTAGGATTTATTGATGCTTCCAAGGCATTTGACAGAGTAAATCACTATAAGCTTTTTACTAAACTCATGCTTAGGGGTGTGCCTGGATGCATCATACGTATCCTGGTTTACTGGTATGGCAAGCAAAGTATGCAGGTTAAATGGGGAAACAGTCTCTCCTCACCCTTCAGTGTAGGGAATGGTGTACGGCAGGGGGGGCTTCTGTCTCCAGCCCTGTTCAACCTACACATGGACAACCTGTCCAAGCAGTTGGGGAAGTGTAAGGCAGGTTGTCTTATAGGGAACACTCTGTTAAACCATCTGATGTACGCAGACGATGGCCATTATGTCCCCCAGCACTGTAGGGTTCCAGCAGCTGTTGGATATATGCTCCGAGTATGGGGTTGAGTCTGATATACAGTACAATGCAAAAAAGTGTTGTATTGATATGTATGACCAAGGAGGATCAGATGCTGCACTTTCCAATGTTTTACCTGTCAGGGCAATCCCTTTGTGTATCTAATGGTACAGAATATATTGGGCACATAATCACTGACAAGATGGAAGATGATGCTGACGTGTACAGGCAGAGACGAGTGTTATATGTCCAAGCAAACATGCTCGTCAGGAAATTCCATTACTGTTCTGATGATGTGAAAGTGAGCTTGTTTCTTACTGCACCCCTATGTATGCAGCCCCATTATGGGTCAACTACAAAAAGGAGACCCTGCGCAAACTTCAGGTAGCATACAATGACTGTCTGAGGAAACTGCTGGAAAAGCCCAGGAGTACCAGAGCTAGTAAACTCTTCTGTGACTCAGGCCTAAGCACTCTACAGGCTCTCTTGAGGAACCTGATGTTTAGGTTTATGTCTAGACTTGATGATTCGCAAAACTGTATCATAATGAAGCTCACAAGCCCCAGGTGCAGTTCTGTCAGATATCAATCCTATCTATGGAAACACTGGTATGGCCTTTTAAGACTCATGAATAAGAGCATGTTTGTATGCGTTTATGTAGTTGGTGTGTATTTTTCATGTTGTATGTCTTGATATTGGGTCTAGAGCCCGTAATAAAGTTTATATATATATACATATATATATATATATATATATGTATGTATGTATGTGTATATATATGTATGTATGTATGTGTATATATATATATATATATATATATATATACATATACACATACACACACACACATTCATACAAAATTCAATTCCATAAGAATATTCATAATCCATAAATCAATGCAATCTAAAAAATTCAGAACATTTAACTTAAATATGAATGAATATAAATAAAACCCACATTATAAACCTGCTAACTAAATAAAATCCTGTCTAAAAAATCAAATACAATCAGCTGTCCAGTTCTTTGTAGCTGGCCAAGAGTGTTTCTTTATACTTATTTTTACATTGTTTTGAGTTAATGCACATTTTCATGTCCTCATCTAGTTTGTTCCACAAAGTTACACCACAGACAGAGGTTTTGAGTAAATTCTGAGGCTAACGGGGATGTGAACATGTCTGCTCCATCAAAACTTCAAACCTGCTCCATCGAGCAATTCACTTCATCACAAATATTGATTTCTTAAAAAAACAAGTATCATCCTGCTTTTATTTTTGCGACCTACCGTTGCTGAAGAGCCGTCGCTCAATTTCAGTCAAACTGGGTGGATCTGGACATTTTTAGAAATGTGGATTGTTCCTGCAGCCCTGAAGCCACAGAGATGACGTCATGAGTTCAGAGGTCTTGTTTACAAACTGATTTATTTGTTACACACACAACCCCGGATGTAGACAACAGGTCCTGGAAGCAGATCTAGTGATTCATAAAAGAAATGAAGAGTTTCGCGGCAATCATGTGTTATTTAGACGCTGCATTGTCTGTGTCCCGCTGTGCCCCGTTCACTACCGTTATATGGAGAAGCAGCTCGCACAAAACCCCCTAATATCTTCCGAAGGACTCCAAATGACACCAAACTTGCCTGGGTGAGTATACGACCATAAAAAATGCCAGAAATAAGGTCCAGGTTGTAAAAAACCGAACTTTCCCTTTAAGAGCTCTAAAATGACATTTCAGTTATAATGAAAGACCCGGGAAACGCTGGAGGGACTATGACACCTATGATGGGGCCGGCCTGGGAGGACCTTGGGGTGCCGGCCCGGGAGCACCTCGGGGTGCCGCCCCGGGAACACCTTGGGGTGCCGGCCCGGGAACACCTTGGGGTGCCGGCCTGGGACAGGGCGAGGGAAGGCCCAGTTTCCCTGCTGGCCCTGTGACCCAAACCGGGATAACAGACAAAAAAACTGGATTTACTTCCTTCCTGTGTCATTACATACGTATGTTTGGTTTTTATTTGTTTTTATTTTGGATCCCCATTAGCGGACGCTAAACGCCAGCTAGTCTTCCTGGGGTCCGTTATACGCATCTTTAGAGTGGAAAGGACTGCAGGAGGTTCTGAAAAGGAACAAATCAGTAGAAAAATGTAAAGGGTGAGACTGTTAAAAGAACCTGAAGAGTTAGAGCTGCCGTTGATGCATGATGTCATCGGTGTATAGTGATGATGTCATCGGGGTATAGTGATGTCATCAGTGTCTAATGTGTGGTGTGTTTGTTTCAGGACCAGTTTCCAGCAAGATCACCAGCTGGCTGATTGAGTGCAGGTAAGGAGTCTCCACATGTTAACGCTGTCGTACTGATAATTCACTTAAATAAAACAATTCCACTTGTTCCAGATTTTCGCAAAATCATCAACTCGACTGCAAAATAATGGAAAATATAAGAAGTGAAGCACAAGAATGTGTTTTTAAAATCCTCCCTGAGTGGATTATTGACGAGTGGATAACTGGTTCAGCGTCTCGGCTCGTACCTTCTACTCAGGTGTGTGTGGTACCTGCAGGTGTGTGTGTGGTACCTGCAGGTGTGTGTGTGGTACCTGCAGGTGTGTGTGTGTGTGTGGTACCTGCAGGTGTGTGTGTGTGTGTGTGTGTGTGTGGTACCTGCAGGTGTGTGTGTGTGGTACCTGCAGGTGTGTGTGTGTGTGTGGTACCTGCAGGTGTGTGTGTGTGGTACCTGCAGGTGTGTGTGGTACCTGCAGGTGTGTGTGTGTGTGGTACCTGCAGGTGTGTGTGTGTGGTACCTGCAGGTGTGTGTGTGGTACCTGCAGGTGTGTGTGTGGTACCTGCAGGTGTGTGTGTGTGTGGTACCTGCAGGTGTGTGTGTGCGGTACCTGCAGGTGTGTGTGTGGTACCTGCAGGTGTGTGTGTGGTACCTGCAGGTGTGTGTGTGTGTGGTACCTGCAGGTGTGTGTGTGTGTGGTACCTGCAGGTGTGTGTGTGTGTGTGTGGTACTTGCAGGTGTGTGTGTGGTACCTGCAGGTGTGTGTGTGTGTGGTACCTGCAGGTGTGTGTGTGTGTGTGTGGTACTTGCAGGTGTGTGTGTGTGTGTGTGGTACTTGCAGGTGTGTGTGTGGTACCTGCAGGTGTGTGTGTGTGTGGTACCTGCAGGTGTGTGTGTGTGTGTGTGGTACCTGCAGGTGTGTGTGTGTGTGTGTGGTACCTGCAGGTGTGTGTGTGTGTGTGTGTGTGTGTGTGGTACCTGCAGGTGTGTGTGTGTGTGTGTGTGTGTGTGTGTGTGTGTGTGGTACCTGCAGGTGTGTGTGTGTGGTACCTGCAGGTGTGTGTGTGTGGTACCTGCAGGTGTGTGTGTGTGTGTGTGGTACCTGCAGGTGTGTGTGTGTGGTACCTGCAGGTGTGTGTGTGTGTGTGTGGTACCTGCAGGTGTGTGTGTGTGTGTGTGTGTGTGGGTGGTACCTGCAGGTGTGTGTAAGGGAGCGGTTCCCAGACCAACACACTCACGTTGGGCAGCCGTGTCGGCCCCGGGATGGGCGGCCGCCGGTTGGCGTAGCAACGGCTGGTTCAGGCGTCTGAGTGACAGCAGCTGAAACTCTGCGAGGGAGAGATAAGAGTGTTGACTCTGCGGGAGGAACTCCTCCTCTGTTTACTCTCCTTGTCTTTCTTTCCCTCTTCCGTCATCGTCTTCCTTTCCCTCGTCACTCTGTTCCCTCTCAGTTCCGTCAGGCCGGTTTCTGGACGGACGTCTGTTTCTGTTTCTGGACAGACGGCTGTTTCTGGACGGACGGCTGTTTCTGTTTCTGGACAGACGGCTGTTTCTGTTTCTGGACAGACGGCTGTTTCTGGACAGACGGCTGTTTCTGTTTCTGGACAGACGGCCGTTTCTGTTTCTGGACAGACGACTGTTTCTGTTTCTGGACAGACGGCTGTTTCTGGACAGACGGCCGTTTCTGTTCCTGGACAGACGGCCGTTTCTGTTTCTGGACAGACGGCCGTTTCTGTTTCTGGACAGACGGCCGTTTCTGTTTCTGGACAGACGGCCGTTTCTGTTTCTGGACAGACGGCCGTTTCTGTTTCTGGACGGACGGCTGTTTCTGTTTCTGGACGGACGGCTGTTTCTGTTTCTGGACGGACGGCCGTTTCTGTTTCTGGACGGACGGCCGTTTCTGTTTCTGGACAGACGGCCGTTTCTGTTTCTGGACAGACGGCCGTTTCTGTTTCTGGACAGACGGCCGTTTCTGTTTCTGGACAGACGGCCGTTTCTGTTTCTGGACAGACGGCCGTTTCTGTTTCTGGACAGACGGCCGTTTCTGTTTCTGGACAGACGGCAGCTTCGTGTCCCGCTGATAAGAGCTAATGCTGCAACAGCAGGAACAAGCTCAGACCTGCAGCTGGTAACCCGGGGCAACCACTCTGGTCTGGTAACCCGGGGCAACCACTCTGGTCTGGTCTGGACCGGCTCAGTCCTGGTTCAGCTAGTCCGGTAGCCTGGCTGACAAACCGGTCGGTACCGGTGGAAGCTGCAGGTTCAGGTTTAACCTGGAGCCACTTCAGACCCGAACCCTCAACCCAGACCTGAGAGCCAGGTGGCTCGTCTACGAGTCGACCTGAGAGCCAGGTAGCCCGTCTACGAGTCGACCTGAGAGCCAGGTAGCCCGTCTACGAGTCGACCTGAGAGCCAGGTCGACCTGAGAGCCAGATAGCTCGTCTACGAGTCGACCTGAGAGCCAGGTAGCTCGTCTACGAGTCGACCTGAGAGCCAGGTAGCTCGTCTACGAGTCGACCTGAGAGCCAGGTCGACCTGAGAGCCAGGTAGCTCGTCTACGAGTCGACCTGAGAGCCAGGTAGCTCGTCTACGAGTCGACCTGAGAGCCAGGTAGCTCGTCTACGAGTCGACCTGAGAGCCAGGTAGCTCGTCTACGAGTCGACCTGAGAGCCAGGTAGCTCGTCTACGAGTCGACCTGAGAGTCATTCCTACGTCTCCTGGGAGTTTCTCATCATTCATTTCCAGTTCAAAAACCCGAGTGAGTTTGTGTGTTGTGGAGTTAAAATCTTCTTTAGCGTAGAACTTTGTGGGTTTTAGTGTAAGTGATGCAGCGCTGCAGGTTAGATTGAATTCAATTTTATTTGTATAGCGTCTAATACAACATAGTTGTCTCTAGGATCTTTCCAGAACATAAACATAAACCCCCGAGCAATTATTACATAAACAATGCCAAGAAAAAACTCCCCTGGATCGGGGACCGCGGGGACTGGGACCGCAGGCCAGCATGCAGCTCCCGAAGCTCCGGCCTGCAAACATGCACAAAAGAGAAAACAAATGTAATAAAACCGGTGCTCCGAAGCTTAGCATGTGCCAGCCCAGTGCTATCAGCAGAGACGTGATAGTAATGATGGTTCAGTACCTGACACGGTGGTGTTTTTGGTCCTGACATGGTGGTGTTTTTGGCTCCTCAGCTCTAGATGTTGAACTCATGTGTGATTGTCTTGCAGGACTCCACTGGGAGCTTCTCTGGACGAGCAGACCACGTCTCCCAGTAAAGGTTGGATTTCATTTAAAGATTTTTTCGAATATGCATGATAAAAAAAAGAGTACATAAAAGTAAAAAAAACGAATATATATATATATATGTATATATATATATATATATATATATGTATATATATATATATATATATATATATATATGTACAGAGCCGCCGCAAGGGGTGTGCAAACCGTGCAACAGCACGGGGCCTCGCGCCCCAAGGGGCCTCGCGCTATGGGCCGTTTTTTTTTGTTTTTTTTTTCAAAATTTCTTCTTTTTCTCATTTTTTTTCTTCATTTTTTCCCTTATAAATATCAACAGTCACGTTCCATTACAGACCTAAATGTGTACTAGTCTCTGCATATCAATAAATATATGTGCAATGATGACGCGTGTCTGTTGTTCAATACAACTGATCAGACCAAGCGCAGACACAAGCTGCTCTGATCCAGACGGTGGAGTTGGAACAAACTGTCACACAATGTCGAGAGAACGAGACAGATTCAGAAAATTTCCATCAGGGGATGAAAAAAGAAAAAAACTAAAGAAAATGGAAGAGTTTAATGTCTCTCTGAAAGGCTTGTTTGATAAATTTGTTACAAAAATCATCGATCTGACCGGGTCTCAAGCAGCCGTGGGGCCCCGCGTGGAGGAGAGATGATGATGAGGCAGGGGAAGGTATCCAGTATTTTGATCATTGGAGAGTTGAAATTGCGCAAAAAGACACCCGATCCGACCAGAAAAATCCAAAAATTTTGCGAGGGCATTTCGCACAGGGCCTCGCAAATCTCCCAGGCGGCTCTGTATATGTATATGTACAGCTCTTAGTCAGACCTCACAGATCCACCAACATGCTTGAAACATTTCTGAACTGGTGGCGACTTGTTGAGGTGATGAGATTTTACAACATTGTGTGTGTGTGTGTGTGTGTGTGTGTGTGTGTGTGTGTGTGTGTGTGTGTGTGTGTGTGTGTGTGTGTGTGTGTGTGTGTGTGTGTGTGTGTGTGTGTGTGTGTGTATATATATATGCATGTGTGTGTGTGTATTCATGTATATGCATGTGTGTGTGTGTATTAATGTATATGTGTGTGTGTGTGTATATATATGCATGTGTGTGTGTGGTTATTAATGTGTATGTGTGTGTATTCATGTATATTTTTGTGTGTTGTCAGGACTCCTGCGTCAGGGCTGCAGTTTTGAAGATGACCTTTCTCTGGGAGCTGAAGGTCAGTCTGGAGGAAAACACAGAACAATCAGCAGTTTCCTATAATTCTGTATTTTCTTGTTGTTTCACGGCATTATTGTTCTCAGGCTTTTCAAAGCTGCTGATATTTGGGTCGATTGTCTCGTTGGCGTCAGAGTCAGATGTGAAAGTTGATATTAGCTGGACTTTAATAGAACAGCATTCGTCTCACTAGAAGGTCCTGGGTTCTATATACATATATATATATATATATATATATATATATATATATGTATATGTATATATATGTATATATATGTATATATATATATATATATATATATATATATATGTATATATATATGTATATATATATATATATATATATACATATATATATATGTATATATGTATATATATATATGTATATATGTATATATATATATATATATATATATGTATATATATATATATATATATATATATATATGTGTGTGTATATATATAAACACTTATCCAGTCCTAGCCCTGAATCTACATACATTCTTACATAGAACAAGAGTTTCAATAAACTTACTTATAAAACACACATACCTACTTTAATCACTGTTCTATACAGTGATATAATACTCAAATATAAATATAGTTAAAATCAAACAAATCAAGGCAAACAAAAGAAAACAGAACAAACTCCAGCATTTAGCTACTATGTATGTATGTACTAATAGAAGTAATTATAATGTACAGTATTACATTATCATTACTTTACTATGATACTACAATATAGTAGAGAACAATAGACAGCAATGATATAACAATATACTTGAATAACTATATAAGAGTAGATATGATATATATACTGGTTCATATATTTACCTCCAATTATATACATAAAAATTACTATAAATCTATATCAAGGTCAAGGTTTACTTTATTAGTCTCCCACGGGAGAAATTGGTCTCGGAGTAGAGGCCACAAAGCTGCAGTACAGACAGACACAGACAACACATTAACAACATCAACATCGGCGGAGGCATATGCAGCACTTGCAACAGCACTGTATAAAACAGCAAACAAGTACAATATACAATACAATATATCGACATATCTACATATAACTATAAATCGGTATATATTAATAGAGGTATAGATGTATAAATACTGTACGCTGCTGAGGGCGTGGTCACTTCCCCACGGTGGGAGAATCTGACCGGAATAACGTGATCCTTCCCGGCTACGTCCGGCTGGAGAAACGGGAGAAACGGGAGGAACGGGAGGAACCAGAGGAACCCCACCCTGTCTGGTGAAAGAAGCTGCTCAGTCCTCAAATAAAGAGACTGGAGTCTGGACTGGACTGGACTGGACTGGTCTGGTCTGGCAGGATTTGTTGGAGAAATTAAAGTGATGAGGACACTGAACTTTATGATTTGACTGTTTAACGTTAGCTACCCAAAAATCCAACATTAGGGGAGTGCGGGGTGAATTGAGCCAGTTTTTACTTAAGGCATCTTTAAAGTGAGGGCATGACAGTAATGTCTCCAACTAAAATATGTACATATATTTCAGGATGTGGTGCATCCATGGGAATAATCACCTTTGATCTAAAATTAACTGTTTTCAAAATATGACTTTTCAAAAAAAAGTGGTCTCTTGACTCAACTTGCCCCCGGTGAGGGTAAGTTGAGTCTATAGGGAGAGGATAAGTTGATCCTATAGGGAGAGGATAAGTTGAGCCACAGGGGGGTCAATTGTGCCACTGATTATGTTGAAGTAAAACTTAAAGGTATTGTGACATAATTTTTAACATGCTTTTAACACTATTAAAAGTCTTGGCCAACATCCCTCAGATGTGTCTAAAAGGGTGTAACAAGAAAAACTTCACTCCAGAACTCCATTCCTGGCTTTTTTTATGCCGGTGTTTTTTGCGCAGTGAAAAATGCGTCCTTTTCCCCCTTTCCTGTCAATCATTGCCCCGCTCCTCCTCCCAACCTCCTCCAACCAACTGCTACACACTTCTGCTGTCTCCACACACACGCACGCACACCGAACCACAAACACCCACACACACAGCCCAGACAGGGCGACTACAGCCCGGGGATGTCCGGGAGCAGAGGACTGGAAGGCAGCACCGTAGCTCCCCGCAAGCCATACGCTAACAGCGGCGTCGGAGAGTTAAGCCGGGAGCGACAGGCGAAGCATGCATGGAAAAGCAGCACGGCGAAGCAGTCCACAGCAAACAATCACAAAAATAAAGGCATGCAAGCAGCAGTGTCCCCTTATCTTAAGTCCAGTCAGTGGCCGCAGGTCTTTTTAGCAGTTGTCCTCCGGTGATGAGAACAGAGGGGGCTCTAAACAGTGGAGGGGGCGGTGATTTAGCGGACCGTTACGTAACGGTCTGCCACCCAACCAGATGCGCAGTTTTTGCATAATTATGTGGAAAATCCCAGAAAGCACAAAATACACTGAATGTTAAAAGTTCGTTTTTTTTGGGTGTAATTGATGTCAAGACACCCAACAAAACACAAAAAATCAAGAAAAATCTGTTTTTCATGTCACAATCCCTTTAACATTTTCACCTCATTTAATGCCATATCAAAGCAAGACAAATTCAACACCAAATGACTCCTTAAATGTTTTATTGTTAACAATGAAGAAACAAATGAACTTCAAGGCTACTACTCAACATCCCACTTGTCAATGCTGCACGGGAATACGAAGTCTTCTCCCTTCTGGCTGTTCCCCCAAGTTTTTGCGGTTTTGGGAGTTTCATGAGCACATCACCTCTAGGGACGAGTCCTTTCTCTTCTCATCATTCTCTTCGAATGTGGAGTTGGACTTTTCATTCACAGAACCGTCACAACTTCGCCTCAGAAACTTTGCACTGATGTCAGTGCCCTCAACGTTCTCCACCATTCCAATGTAATTATAGGATTTCTTTTTTACCTGCAAAGTTCACAATGACGAAGTCACCAGCAGACAGATTCTTGTCACTATCATCATCTGAGCGACTGTAGACAACAGTTCTTTTCTTGGTTCTGATTTGTTTCCACCCTTTCAGAGTCTTTTTCTTCTGCTTTTCAGTCTTTTTATTTGCTCTGTCATTGTGTGCCTTCTCCAGCTCCAGGGTTTCTGGAGTGTCGGTCAAGATTTTAGTTTTCCCTTTCTTCCTTTTTATTCTAGGTTTAGTTGGTGTGCCTTTAGGGAAGGGAAGTATGTCTTCTGGGGACACATACCCCAAATGGGCAGGAGAACCAGTAGCATCACTTGTGGACGAGTGTTCAGGACTGATGATTCTGTTCAGTGGTTCAGATAAAGTAGCAGGTGCATCTCTAGGTCTGGAACTGCTGAGCAATCAGGACTCATGAGTAGATTTTACAGGCAGGTCAGCTCTGTTTGCTCCTCGGGATTTGGCCTGTCTGTGTCCATGGATGGGGCATAATCTTCATCTGGAAAGGTATCCCTGCTAAAAGGGAATATGCCTGTTGTTTTAAATCCTGAGATGATGTTCCTTGGTGTCATTGCTGACATGAATGCTTCCTTCACAAGTCCTGGAATGTCATATATTGTTGCGGTTTTATCCAACCATCCATGGCTCTATTGTAGTAGGTCTTCAGTGGTCCATAGACTGTTTTGTCTAAGGGTTGCAAGCGATGGGAGGTGTGAGGTGGCAGAGTGAGCATGACACCATTTTCCTTTGCAGTTTTCACAGCCTTCAGTGAAATGTGAGATTCATGATTATCAACAATCAGCAGAACTGGGTGATCAATAGATCAGTTTGTGTGACGTATGAAGTGCTCCAGAAAGATGACAAAGGCTTCTTCATTCATCCATCCAGATTTTGTTGCCTGACCTCTGGATCCTGCTGGTGATCCCCTGATGAAGTGGTCCTGGAAACGGACACGGGGAAAGATGAACATGGGTGGGGCTGCATTTCCAGTGGCATTTACTGCACAGGCCACAGTGACAAGCTCCCCTCGTTCAGCAGATGTTACAGAACCCACTGGCTTATTCCCCATCTCTGTTACAATCTGCTTGGGTGTCTGCACTGTTGTAACACCAGTTTCATCCATGTTATAGATCATGTGTGGAGGGAAACTGCATCTGAAATAACATTCAAAATTAGTGCTGTTAATCACAGAAGCTTAAAGCAGTTTGAGGTTGCAGATTTAGTCAGTTTATGTGGTAGGCCTTGTCTATCAATCAGAATGTTACCTGTCCATCACTGAAGTGAGGTTATCGAAGAACTCCCCCACATTGTGCCTGTTAAAGGCAGTGGCTCTTCCGAGAGAGGTTGCTTCAGGACAGCGGCATGACAGATGGTGGCGCATCCTAAAACTCATGAACCAATCACATCCTATAAAAGGTTAAAAGTTGATATATATCAGGGGTGCCGAATCCTGGTCCTTGAGAGCCCCTATCCAGCATGTTTTAGATGCTAATCAGACAAGCTAATAGTTTAACTAGAATCAGGTGTGCTGAATTGACCAGGATGGTTATCTTTTTATTTATCCTTTATTCAACCATTGCAGTTTACGTTGAGATTTACATAAAAATGATGGTGGGCATTTCCCTGAAATAAAAATATTAATATTCCCTATTATTATAAATGTACACTTAGACTAACCTGCTTTTTTCGTCTCTCATCCAGCTCGCAGGGACATCAAGGCCATTTCTTCGTGCTAACTCAAATGCCAGTTCATGACATTTCATGGCACTTAGACCGTGAAACATTGCAGCTAGATTTTTTATATGGTCTGCAAGCTCTGTCTCAATTTCTTCACTGAAGACTTGATTGGCATGTCCTGTTCTCTTATAGCCTGTTCTTTTCACTTCTCCTAGTTGTTTCATATCCATGTATCTCTTTAAAGTCATCCTGTCGATCTTCATGTCCCTTGCCACCTGACGAATGGACTTCCAATTCTGTACCTCTGCCACTGCTCTGTCCAAATCCACAAGAGGAGTTGAAGCCCTGTCTGTCTTCCGTTTATAGTGGCGTGGCATGATGGTTTCTGGTCTAAAATTCAAAATGTCACATCATTTCGGTGATAAAATGTAAGAATGCAATGTACATATTACAGTAACATAATACTTTAATAATAATGATAAGTGGTAATAATAAGTAATAAGAAGTTGAGCCACTGACTGGCTCAACATCCCCCAGGCCTTTTGGCTAAAATTACCCCACCCCTGCCATTTTAACAAACTAGTATCATCCAGCAGTTTAGAGCTAACATCATGCTAAAAGTATAGCCTCATATTATAACTTCCTAATCCACTAACACACAAACTTGTCTTTAATTGTTCAGACGCAAGAATCACGACTCCTTGAACATGAAAAATTCAGTTTTTTGAACTTAAATATGCTTACCACTTACTCGATCGGCCTCTCTCCATCACAGGGTGAGTACAATGGATGACTCTTCATGTGGTCACACGCGTGCCGCTGCGTTTGTGGGGACTCCGTGACCCTTGGGGTGTCCGCCGGGGTGGGGCCGGGTCCGGGGATCGGGCCTCCCCTGGCCAGGGGGTGCACGGGCGGGCGTGGCGGTGGGGTGGCACCATTCCCAGGTGTCTATGTCTTATGTTGTCAGTATAAATGGAGGGATGTTGGACCGTTTCCCCCTCCGTCTGGGGGCTCCGGCAGCGCCCGTGGAGGTACGGTGGGGCCCTGGCCCGGCTCGGAGGGCCGGCCCCCGTCCACTGGATGGCCGGTGGGGGAACGTGGGTGTCTTACCAGGGCCGGCTCTGCTGGTCCTGCTTCCTGGCTTCGGCCTCCGCTCCCCCTCTTGCCCCCCCTACACGATTCATACGCACATAGGCGAGGGGCGGGGGGTCCGGGTCGTGGGGGGCAATGTCCCGCGTGGCCCGGCACTCCCCGCCTCACGGTTTTAACAGCAAAGTAGACACTGCACATTCAACACTTATTAAATACATTTGACAAGGACACGTAGTTCGGGAGGGGGGGGGGTCGGTGTCAAATTGATACCTTGTCCTCCCCCTCCCTGTTTTTATGGCATTAATCACATGCACTCAACACCAGGGGCGGGAGGGGGTCCCACATCACCCGCGTTCCCTCACCGGCCTGGGATAGGTGGGTCGGGATACCCGGGCCTGGCGGGGCTCGCCGTGCAGCCTGGGGTGCCTTCTGGCGGTGCTGGACCCCCCCGGGGAGGGGAAAACGGTGCTGGACCCCCCCGGGGAGGGGGAAACGGTGCTGGACCCCCCGGGGAGGGGGAAACGGTGCGTGATTGTGTGTCTGTGTCGGTGAGAATGCGGTATGGAAGTGTCCTGCCATGGAGGATTTGAGCCTCCATTGGCAGGACAACAAAACTTAATAATTTATCAATATTATATTATACAAAGATGGTTATTATTATTATTATTAGTATTAGTATTATTATTATGTATAGTATATCTTATTATTATAGTATATCTTATTATTAGTATAGATATCGGATAGTTGAATGGATGAATGAATGGGATTCCTGGGTCTGGGGCCCTCCGTTGTCGGGCCTGCACGGGTGTCGCCCTGTTGGGGGGTTCCCTCTCTCTGGGCCCGTCTCCGGTCCCCCCCGCTGCCTCCGCGGCCTCCGGGCCTTGCAGGCGGTGGGTTTCCTCCCTCCTACTTCTCCCTTCTGTGGGGTTGCTGGTGGCCTGGGTTCCGGGTTCTTCCTTGTCGGCCTCTGGCCTCGCGGGTGGTGGGGTTGCTCCCCCCCTCCCCCACTATAGATACACTTCAGGTGGAGCTTTGATAGGATTATTACACACACACACACACACACACACACACATACATACATACATACATACATACATACATACATACATACATACATACACATAGCTACATAGACATATACACACTCATGCACACACATAGCCACAAAGACATGTACACACACACACACACACACACACACACACACACACACGTACACACACACACACACACGTGTACACACACACACACACACACACACACACACACACACACACACACACACACACATGATCATATACACACTGGCTTGTTCACCTGCATGCTGGCTCTCTAGTTTTTGGGTTTAGGTAGCGGTAGCGGTAGCTTAGCTCAGACTGCGATCAGATCTCCAGATTTGGGTCGATTGCTGTTCGTGTTTTGGTCGGCTCCGTGCCGGTTTCGTGTTTTGTTTGTGTTTTTTTTGTTGCAGATTTCCAGTGCTTGACGTGTGTCTCCGTGTGTTCCTGCTTCCTGGATTGGCAGTGGATGTCGTCACGTTTTAGAAAGTTTACGCTGACACTCAGCCTTTCTGACACTCAGTCTTTATTCACTCAGTCTTTATTCACTCAGTCTTTCTGACACTCAGTGGGCGTAACCCGCTGTGAAGTGTTATCTGTGACGTCATTCCCTCTATTCAAGAGTTTACCGATAGTCAGTCTGGTCCGAGCTGACGTTAGTTCCAGAGAGATAAACACCTGAAGGATTCCGTGTTTATCTGACTGCAGGACGGCGCCGGCCGACCGACTAAACACACGAGTGTGGAGAGAGAGCCGTCACGTGCAGATCCAGTCAACACAAATCAATCCTTCTGAATTAGCCCGTTAACTTGATCCAGATGATCTAATAAACCTGAATAGTTGTTCCGTCATTAGTTGAGCTGATTTGCAGATCCAATAAAAGTTAGAATCTATAAATGGGTGGTTGTTTTTCCTCTGGTCCTGATGGACGTGAGTGTAAAGATAAAAGCCTGAAGAGTTTAGAGATAACGGTATAAGATAAAGATAAAGCCTGAAGAGTTTTACAGATAACGATATAAGATAAAGATAAAAGCCTGAAGAGTTTAGAGATTAATGGTATAAGATAAAGATAAAAGCCTGAAGAGTTTAGAGATAACGGTATAAGATAAAGATAAAAGATAAAATAGCTTTAGAGATAACTGTATAAGATAAAGATAAAAGCCTGAAGAGTTTACAGATAACGGTATAAGATAACGGCCCTGACAAGACGAGTGTCGTCCCGGAGCAGCTCGTTGCCACAAAGATAAGACATCAGTTATTACTGGACAGATTAATATTGATAAATATACGGCTCATGTGACACAATTTAATTTGCTGATTCTTTTTGTGGGACAAAAATATTTAGGTTTATTTTAAATACCTGACATGTTAAATTATAAAACCCTGGACAAAATGAACTTTATTAAATCACATATGAGACAAAACCTCTAGTTAGTGTTTAACCTCTAGTTAGTGTTAGTAAACCTCTAGTTAGTGTTAGTAAACATCTAGTTAGTGTTAGTAAACCTCTAGTTAGTGTTAGTAAACCTCTAGTTAGTGTTAGTAAACCTCTAGTTAGTGTTAGTAAACCTCTAGTCAGAGTTAGTGAACTACTAGTTAGTGTTAGTAAACCTCTAGTCAGAGTTAGTGAACTACTAGTTAGTGTTAGTAAACCTCTAGTTAGTGTTAATAAACCTCTAGTTAGTGTTAGTAAACCTCTAGTTAGTGTTAGTAAACCTCTAGTTAGTGTTAGTAAACCTCTAGTTAGTGTTGGTAAACCTTTAGTTAGTGTTAGTAAACCTCTAGTTAGTGTTAGTAAACCTCTAGTTAGTGTTAGTAAACCTCTAGTTAGTGTTAGTAAACCTCTAGTTAGTGTTGGTAAACCTCTAGTTAGTGTTAGTAAACCTCTAGTTAGTGTTGGTAAACCTTTAGTTAGTGTTAGTAAACCTCTAGTTAGTGTTAGTAAACCTCTAGTTAGTGTTAGTAAACCTCTAGTTAGTGTTAGTAAACCTCTAGTTAGTGTTGGTAAACCTCTAGTTAGTGTTAGTAAACCTCTAGTTAGTGTTAGTAAACCTCTAGTTAGTGTTAGTTAACCTCTAGTTAGTGTTAGTAAACCTCTAGTTAGTGTTAGTAAACATCTAGTTAGTGTTAGTAAACCTCTAGTTAGTGTTAGTAAACCTCTAGTTAGTGTTAGTAAACCTCTAGTTAGTCTTAGTAAACCTCTAGTTAGTGTTAGTAAACCTCTAGTTAGTGTTAGTTAACCTCTAGTTAGTGTTAGTAAACCTCTAGTTAGTGTTAGTAAACCTCTAGTTAGTGTCTAGTAAACATATAGTTACTAGAGGTTTACTAACACTAACTAGAGGTTTACTAAACACTAACTAGAGGTTTACTAACACTAACTAGAGGACACAATGGCACAGAAACAGTTCAGTAAAAACCCGGAGTGTGGAAACTGAATCCCTGGTAATAATAATAATATTTATATATATATATATATATATATATATATATATATATATATATATATATATATATATATATATATATATATATATATATATATATATATATATATATAATAAGGGATTTTAGTTGTTCAGTCAGGGCTGAGTAGAACCAGAGCTAAGCAGATCCTGATGGATTAACGTTATATTCTTGTTCTTGTTAGTGTTAGTTAGTAAACCTCTAGTTAGTGTTAGTAAACCTCTAGTTAGTGTATAATAATATATACTATAATAATAAGGGACTTTACTTCAGTCAGGGCTGAGGGGAACCAGAGCTAAGCGGGTCCTGATGGATTAACATCATATTCTTGTTCTGTGTGTCGTCGGCCGGTCCATCACTAACGGGGATGTTTAACGTCAGTGCTGGATAATATCACATTAAAGGCACAGTTATATTAATTATATTCATCTTTAGTTTATTATTTCCATTAGTCTGTGTTATCCTCTACGTTACGCTAAGCTGCTCATTCTCTCTTAGGTGGATAAAATAAGTCTTTTGAGGATTGTTCATAGAAATCCTGAAATTATCTTTTTCAGTTGTACGTATATTTATATTTTACAGATAAGTTAATCTGTAAGAGGAACCAGTCTCACTAATCAGCTGTTTTAGTTATTGTTGTTCATGTTTGAGTAATCTGGATTTAAATTTCTGTCTTTGCAGCAAATCATCTGCAGTCCAGTAAAGCCCCGGAGTCCTGGTGAGTTCAGTTCTGTTAGATAGATAAACCGCTGGTTAGTTAACCCTCACCGGGTTAGTTAACCCTCACTAGTTAACCAGTCCAGTAAAGCCCCGGAGTCCTGGTGAGTTCAGTTCTGTTAGATAGATAAACCGCTGGTTAGTTAACCCTCACTGGTTAACCAGTCCAGTAAAGCCCCGGAGTCCTGGTGAGTTCAGTTCTGTTAGATAGATAAACCGCTGGTTAGTTAACGCTTGGTGGGTTAGTTAACGCTCGCTGGTTAACCAGTCCAGTAAAGCCCCGGAGTCCTGGTGAGTTCAGTTCTGTTAGTGGTGAGAGATAAACCGCTGGTTAGTTAACGCTCGGTGGGTTAGTTAACCCTCGCTGGGTTAGTTAACCCCCGGTGGGTTAGTTAATCCCCGGAGTCCTGGTGAGTTCAGTTCTGTTAGCGGTGGAGATAAACCGCTGGTTAGTTAACCCTCACCGGGTTAGTTAACCCTCGCTGGTTAACCCTTGCTGGGTTAGTTAACCCTCGCTGGGTTAGTTAACCCTCGGTGGGTTAGTTAACCCTCGCTGGTTAACCCTCGCTGGGTTAGTTAACCCTCGCTGGGTTAGTTAACCCTCGGTGGGTTAGTTAACCCTCGCTGGTTAACCCTTGCTGGGTTAGTTAACCCTCGCTGGGTTAGTTAACCCTCGGTGGGTTAGTTAACCCTCGCTGGTTAACCCTCGCTGGGTTAGTTAACCCTCGCTGGGTTAGTTAACCCTCGGTGGGTTAGTTAACCCTCGCTGGTTAACCCTCGCTGGGTTAGTTAACCCTCGCTGGGTTAGTTAACCCTCGCTGGTTAGTTAACCCTCGCTGGGTTAGTTAACGCTCGCTGGTTAACCAGTCCAGTAAACCCCCGGAGTCCTGGTGAGTTCAGGTTCTGTTATCGGTGGAGATAAACCGCTGGGTTGGTTAACGCTGGGTGGGTTAGTTAACCCTCGCTGGTTAACCCTCACTGGTTAGTTAACCCTCGCTGGTTAACCCTCACTGGTTAGTTAACCCTCGCTGGTTAACCCTCACTGGTTAGTTAACCCTCGCTGGTTAACCCTCGCTGGTTTAGTTAACCCTGGGTGGGTTGGTTAACCCTCGGGGTTGGTTAACCCCTGGTTAACCCTCAGTGGGTTGGTTAACCCTCACTAGTTTGGTTAACCCCCATGGGTTGGTTAACCCCTGGTTAACCCCTGGTGGGTTGGTTAACCCCTGGTTAACCCTCACTAGTTTGGTTAACTGTCACTAGTTTGGTTAACCAACCCATGGGGGTTAACCCCTGGTTAACCCCCATGGGTTGGTTAACCCCTGGTTAACCCTCACTAGTTTGGTTAACTGTCACTAGTTTGGTTAACCAACCCATGGGGGTTAACCCCTGGTTAACCCCCATGGGTTGGTTAACCCCTGGTTAACCCTCACTAGGTTAGTTAAACCCTGGTTAACCCTCTGCTCCGTTGTGCAGCTTCGGTCTCCCTGCGGATCAGAAAAGGAGTCGCTACAAGGAACGAGGTCGGAGTATGAACTCTACGGGATCAGGGAAGAGCAGCACCGTGTCCAGGTCGGTCCCCGTCGCCTCTAAACTTTATCATTAAACTTTATCATTAAACTTTATCATTAAACTTTATCATTAAACTTCATCACTAATAAACTTAATCTCTAAACTTCATCATTAAACTTCATCTCTAAACTTTATCACTAAACTTCCGTTCAGTTAAACATCTGTTCAGCCCCGTCGCCTCTAAACTTCATCATTAAACTTCATCACTAATAAACTTCATCACTAAACCTCATCATTAAACATCAGTTAAACACACCCATGTTTGAAAAGTGTTTCTAAAACACGCGCGATGAACCCGGTTGATTTTATGTTTCCAAAGATGATTTTATTAGATTAGATTAGATTTTATTAAATTAGATTAGATACTTTATTAATCCTTTACAGCAGCATCAGTGCGTTTTTAGAAGTGACTAATCCATCAGTTCCTGCATCAGTGGTCGTTTTTATCTTTAATGTTCATGAGGAACTTTAACCAGCAGCTAGCTGATCAATGATCTGATCAGCAGCTAGCTGGTCAGATCATTGATCAGCAGCTAGCGGGTCAGATCATTGATCAGCTAGCTGGTCAGATCATTGATCAGCAGCTAGCTGGTCAGATCATTGATCAGCAGCTAGCTGGTCAGATCATTGATCAGCAGCTAGCTGGTCAGATCATTGATCAGCAGCTAGCTGGTCAGATCATTGATCAGCAGCTAGCTGGTCAGATCATTGATCAGCAGCTAGCGGGTCAGATCATTGATCAGCAGCTAGCGGGTCAGATCATTGATCAGTGATCTGGTCAGATCATTGATCAGCAGCTAGTGGGTCAGATCATTGATCAGTGATCTGGTCAGATCATTGATCAGCAACTAGCTGGTCAGATCATTGATCTGGTCAGATCATTGATCAGCAGCTAGCTGGTCAGATCATTGATCATTGATCTGGTCAGATCATTGATCAGTGATTAGATCATTGATCAGCTAGCTGGTCAGATCATTGATCAGTGATTAGATCATTGATCAGCCCCTGACGTGGTGTGTGTTCCTCTCCAGCGTGTCGGAGCTGCTGGATCTGTACGAGGAGGATCCCGAGGAAATCCTCCTGAATCTGGGTTTTGGTCGAGAAGAGCCCGACCTGAACGCTAAGATTCCTTCCAGGTTTTTCAACAACTCGTCGTCGGCGCGAGGCATCGACATCAAGGTACTAACGACGTTAGACGCTGATCAGACCCTGATCCTCCCAATAAAGGCTGTTTCATTATCGGTTACATGAAAAATGAAGACTATTATTAAAGTTAGTGAAATATCTGGTAATGAATTCCTGATTTTTGTTACTTTGGTTCAAACTATTGTCGTGTTCTTCGGCCTTAAAGTTGCTTTGATAAACTCACAAATGTGCAAAACCAGGAAGTCTGTACCTGCTGACGTTGTGACATCACTTCCTGTGTCCACCGTGACGTTGTGACATCACTTCCTGTGGTACCACCGTGACATTGTGACATCACTTCCTGTGTCCACCGTGACGTTGTGACATCACTTCCTGTGTCCACCGTGACGTTGTGACATCACTTCCTGTGGTACCACCGTGACGTTGTGACATCACTTCCTGTTTCCCCCGTGACGTTGTGACATCACTTCCTGTGTCCACCGTGACGTTGTGACATCACTTCCTGTGCCCACCGTGACGTTGTGACATCACTTCCTGTGTCCACCGTGACGTTGTGACATCACTTCCTGTGGTACCGTCGTGACGTTGTGACATCACTTCCTGTGTCCACCGTGACGTTGTGACATCACTTCCTGTTTCCACCGTGACGTTGTGACATCACTTCCTGTGTCCACCGTGACGTTGCGACATCACTTCCTGCAGGTTTACCTGGCGGCTCAGCTGCAGCGGATGGAGCTGGAGAATCCCAACTACGCCCTGACCAGTGAGTCTAAACCCCCGTGTGTGTGTGTGTGTGTGTGTGTGTGTGTGTGTGTGTGTGTGTGTGTGTGTGTGTGTGTGTGTGTGTGTGTGTGTGTGTGTGTGTGTGTGTGTGTGTGTGTGTGTGTGTGTGTGTGTGTGTGTGTGTCACTGCGGTGTTTTGTGGGTCCTTCTGTTTTTTTTTAGCTGTTCTGCCAACTGCCTGGACACCAGTGCCAACAGGAACAAAGATCTGTTTGTCTCTCTCTCTCACACACACACACACACACACACACACACACACACACACACACACACACACACACACTGACCCCCCCAGACCTGGTTCAGGCTTCACTAAGGCCACGTTTCCACGTAGCCGGGTATTTCCAAAAACGGATATTTCCCTCTACGTTTATAAAATTCCCATGATTTCCAGTTTCCGTGCTATGAGCAGCCAAACCTACAGGGGGCAGTGTAACGAGAAGATAAAGTCATGCTAGCCAATCAGAATCCTGGAAAAAAACATCAACAAATGACACGAGTAACTTCCAGTTACTTCCAAGATGAACCAGAGTCTTTGGTTTGGAGCGACAAAGAAGTGGAGTTACTTTTAAACCGGGCAGACACTGTGCGATTATCGGTTCGTTTTGAGACGATTTTCCAGTCGTGCGACTATTTTTTGGGTCGAGACGGATTTTGACCCAATCGTTGGTCGTGCAGTAAACGTGGGGTAACGACGAGAGATTAACACCTCACGACGAGAGATTAACACCTAACGACGAGCTCCCGATCATAAATGGGTGCGACTCAAATTGAAAGCCTCGGCCAGCTGGTCAAAGGAAGCAAATGTTCCACTTATGTAAAGTTGTTTTAGTGAAACAATCCCCAGATCTCTCCAGATCAAGAAAGCTCTGTCAATAACAGATGGAGTGAACAGAGGGTTAGAATTAATTGGTGCCAAGACAGGTATCTCCTTAAGTCCAAAGTGTTGCTTGAACTGATTCCAGATTTTAAGGCAGTTTTTCACCACAATACTACTGGACCGAGAAGTCGTTGACGACTGGAGGCACAGCAGGGCCAGCAAAGAAGAGGGACTACATGAGGCTTCCTCAACCTGCAGCCATGATGGAGACTGGCTGTCGGGGTGGCACCAGTGCAACATTGCTCTTATGTTCGCAGCCCAATAGTAAAGCAAGAAGTTGGCGCACACGCCCAAATATTTAAAGTGCTCCAGCGATGTTCTGAATGGAAAATTGGAAAGGGGATTGGCAATGGCTGCCGCATTAACCGGCATAAGTTCGCTTTTATGCAGATTTGTAACCGGAGACATGCCCAAAATCTCTCAACACTGATAGTACAATGGGGATAGATTTATCAGGACTAGCAAGAAAGACCAAGAGATCATCCGCAAATAGGGACAGCTTATGTTCTATGCCCCCTCTTGAGATGCCAACCATCTGACTGGATCTGAGGGCTACCGCCAAAGGTTCAATGGCAATTGCAAAAAGTAGTGGAGAGAGTGGGCAGCCCTGACGGGTACCACGACTGAGGGAGAAATAGTCAGAATAGTCATTGTTCGTGCGAACACAAGCAAGGGGGGACGTGTACAAAAGTTTGATCCAAGAAATAAATGTATCGCCAAAGCCAAAACGTTTCAGAGTGTAAAACAGGTAGGGCCACTCCACCCGGTCAAACGCCTTTTCGGCATCCATAGAAATGACCAGCTCAGGGTCATCAGTGGTTGTGGATGAATACAGAATATCAAACAGACGTCGGACATTGTGAAAGGATTGTCTGTTCTTTACGAACCCTGTTTGGTCTGGAGCGATGATAGTTGGCAGGACCCTCTCCAGGCGCCTAGCCAGCATTTTAGCCAGTATTTTAACGTCTGCACACAGCAAAGAGATAGGCCGATAATTACTACAGGACAGTGGGTCTTTATCCTTCTTCAATATTAGGGATATAGTAGCCTGACGTAGAGTGAGATGAAGTGAACCTTTCTGCAGTGATTCGTTAAACATATTAAGTAATAGAGGTGACAATGAATCTGCAAAAGGTTTTAAAGAATTCAGCCGGGAACCCGTCAGGGCCCGGGCATTTCCCACTCTGCATAAGTGTTAAGGCACTCCTAAGCTCATTTATTGTAAATGGTGCATCCAGACCAGAGGACACCTCGGAGTTGATAGAAGGGAAATCTAAGGAATTAAAAAAGCGTCCGTATTGTGTTTTATTGTACGGGCACTCAGAGGTGTATAATGACGCATAAAAATCTCTGAACTGATCGTTAATGGATTGAGGATCAATGGTAGGTCCCGTATCTGTGTTAATTTGGGTGATGTGTTTTGATGAGGAGGCTTGTCGAATTTGGTGAGCAAGCAACTTACTTGGTTTATCCCCAAATTCATAATAGTTATGGCGGGTTTTTAGTAAAGACTGTGCTGTTTCTTTGGAGACTAGAATATTCTATCTATATTCTATCATATTCTGCCTTTTTCGTGAGTAAATCCTTAAGTAAATCTGCATTAGGTGTATCCACACATTTTGACTGCAGTTCCGCTATATCCTTGGAGAGGGAGACCTTGTTTTCCATAGCAATCTTCCGCTGATAAGCAGAGTAAGATATTATTTCTCCCCTCAAGAAAGCTTTACATGACTGCCATATGGCCGCTGCAGAAACATCTGGCTTGACATTAGTGGATATAAAAAGATCAATACGACTGTTGATTGTGTTAACAAAGTCCCACTCAGAAAGTAGTAGAGAATTAAAGTGCCAGGGAGAGCCGGAAAGAGACCTGCCTGGAAAAGAGACATCCATGACGACGGTTGCATGATCTGAGATCACAATAGGACTGTAAGAACACGAAACGAGAGAGGAGAGAAGTTTACTATCAATAAGAAAAAGATCAATCCGTGAGAATGTTCCATGAACGGGGTGAACCTACATTTATGATGCATCATGGCAACGTGTCTGACCTCACAAAACAGAGCAGAGGCCTCTGGAGCAGGAATAGCAGCGCTGCTGTTAGAAACTGATAACAGTTATATATTTATACCTTCTGGTTCTGGAGTCTAAAAACTGAAGCTTGACTGAAACTCTGACCAGGAGGACGCTGTCTTTTGTGTGTGTGTGTGTGTGTGTGTGTGTGTGTGTGTGTGTGTGTGTGTGTGTGTGTGTGTGTGTGTGTGTGTGTGTGTGTGTGTGTGTGTGTGTGTGTGTGTGTGTGTGTGTGTGTGTGTGTGTGTGTGTGTGTGTGTGTGTGTGTGTGTGTGTGCGCATACACACACACACACACACACACACACACACACACGCGTATATCTGTCTCACCAGCGACTGAACAGCAGCCGACTGTAGGACAAGTTCAGTAACAGAACTTCTTCACAAGTGTTGTTCTTTTCCAGGACATTCTCACACTCCTCCGTCGGTTCCCGGGATGCCAGTGCGTGTGTGTGGTGTGTGTGCGTGTGTGTGTGGTGTGTGTTATGTAAGCTCTGTCCTGGGATGAAGAAAAAAAAAGCCAGAGTACGTGTCGTTCACTTATCCCTGACTTCCTGTTACGGGATCCTCCGAATGAGCATTAATGTGGAGTCAGCGCTGAGCAGGAAGCACGCACGCACGCACGCACGCACGCACGCACGCACGCACGCACGCACGCACGCACGCACGCACGCACGCACGCACGCACACTCGGCTGTACGCTGTAGTCGAGCTGCTCAGATACAGAGATCCTGAAGACCAGAATCTTCAGGATCTTCAGGATCTTCAGGGATGTTTGGAGACTGAAGGATAAAACCAGCGTTGGTGGATTTAGTTGCGGCTGCAGATGTTTTTGAAGGAGGAGTCGGGTGGGGGGGCGGCCCGGGGGGCGTGGTTGGCCCGGGGGTCATGATTTCAAATCATTCGTGGTCAGCACACCAACCCGCTCTGTAGGTCTGCTCACCGCCGGCTACTGAATAAAACTCTCTACACCACAGACTAAAACTCTCTACACCACAGACTAAAACTCTCTACACCACAGACTAAAACTCTCTACACCACAGACTAAAACTCTCTACACCACAGACTAAAACTCTCTACACCACAGACTAAAACTCTCTACACCACAGACTAAAACTCTCTACACCACAGACTAAAACTCTCTACACCACAGACTAAAACTCTCTACACCACAGACTAAAACTCTCTACACCACAGACTAAAACTCTCTACACCACAGACTAAAACTAAATACACCACAGACTAAAACTAAATACACCACAGACTAAAACTCTCTACACCACAGACTAAAACTCTCTACACCACAGACTAAAACTCTCTACACCACAGACTAAAACTCTCTACACCACCACCAGGAGAAGAGGAGTCCCCCGAGAGGAGCCCCCGGGACCGGGACACCCATGAGAGATTCTCATCAACACCTTGGGATTCCCCAGTTTTGTACATGAATGCACGAATGGGTTCACTAACTTTAAATGTTTCCGTGGTTTGTTGTGAGCTGATCGACATCGTCACGACGTCAGTTCCTGGTTTTCTGCTGTTCCATCTCTCATTTTCCTGGTTTTATTCTCTCAAAGTGAGGAACTTGTTTGTGTGTTTGTCTGGGACTCCTTCAGGTCGTTTCCGTCAGATTGAAGTCTTGACGACGGTCGCTAACGAGTTCTTCCAGCTCTACAGTCAGGTGTCTGGGCAGCCCGTCCAGCGAATCAGCTGCAAGGACAAAGGTTGGTCTCCCGGTCGTTAGAACCGCTCTTCAAAAACAGATAAATGAACTCTGAATGATCCATAAGCAGAAAATACCTAACAAAAATTTGGAATTTGAATTTTATAAACATTTAAAAAGATGGAGAGATGAGGACTCAGTAATTATTTAGTCAGTTTATAACACATTTTATTGACTTTTATCTTTTAACAAAGTGCATTTAGGCTTCTCCAAATGATTTGTCCCTTGGTTTGTTGGTAAATTTGTCATGTTTGCTTCCACGTGTTTATCTAATTTAAATACATTTTATACTCGTTCACCAAAGGAAATGTTGGTATCGTCACATTGTTTTTTTTGTCCAGCTTTTTTACACTTTAATGAGTGTTTTTACATGGGAAGTTTAATTCCTCTTTAATTCAGAATTAAAATTAAATCTGATTTAAAATGAGTAAAAATTACCATGTAAACACCTAATTCCGAATGAAAATGGCCATTCTGAATTAAAGTTAATTCTGAAGTAAGTGTCTGGTTTATTCTGATTTTAAATCCCAATAGAATAATTCCAGATCATGTAAACATTCATTCCTCTTTAAATTAATGCCGGTCTTTCTTTCTGCTCGTTCCCTCCCCGTCTGTCTCCATGATCTTATATTCCACTGGGCTGGTTTTCCTAACAAAGTTTCCAGATGCAGCAGCAGTAAACGCTGGTCAAGAGCAGAGACATTTATTTAATAAATAGAAATCATTAAAAGAACAGATGGAAACAGGAAACATCAACATGGTGATCTTTTCAAAGTTGTAGCGGCTAAGTTAGTTTTTCTTCGTCCCCCCCCTATCCAATCAGAACCTTCCCAACCCCCAGACCTGGAGAGGAATTGGAGAAAGACCATCAAACGTGTTTCCATGGAAACCTCAATTCAGAATTACTATTGAATTTGACTTTATTTGTTAGACAGGGACCGTACATATTAATGAACACGTGTAAATATTCACGGTTGTAGCCAGAGGCTACTGTAATTTCCACCATTCGTCCCCACGGCAAATTAATGCCAGACACAGAATCAGAACCAGCAAACAAAGAGACGAGATATGACATTTATATCAACAAAACACAACATTAAAAAACACGACTGAGCTAGATAAAAATCATTAAGCAATAAAACATGTTACCATTGATAAACCAGTAATTAAGTGACCATAAAGTTAAAGTGCTAGGTGCTTTAGTGCTCAGAGTCGTAAAGTGCTGATGCAGATTGAACATTGCCCTATTGCACTTTCCTGGCACTATTTTCATGTAAACTCTAAGGAAAATAGTTTAATACTGAATTATTTAAATCTGAATAATTAATTCAGAGTTAAAAAACATCATGTAACCGCGGCCAGTTATCTGAGTATTTAAAGTTTTAACCTGGTGGTGTTTTAACCTGGTGGTGTTTTAACGTTTTAACCTGGTGGTGTTTTAACGTTTTAACCTGGTGGTGTTTTAACCTGGTGGTGTTTTAACCTGGTGGTGTTTTAACGTTTTAACCTGGTGGTGTTTTGACCCGGTGGTGTTTGTGCTGTTCTAACCGGGTCTGTGCTGTTCTAACCGGATCTGTGCTGTTCTAACCGGGCCTCCTCCTCCACCAGGAGGTGACGGAGCAGCAGACGACGACCCGCCTCCTCTCAAGAGGAGCAACTCTGCTCTAAACGTGGCCAAACTGCTGAAGAAAAGCATCAGCAAACACAACCTGCTGGGCTCGCCCGGCGACTCGCCCACCGGGCCGTCCAACGGGCCGCCGGCCGGGCCGGTCCCGACTAGCCCCGGTTCTGCCCCGGCTGCTCCGGTGCCGGACCGGTTCAGTTCTGATCCGGATCAGCAGCTGGACTCGCCCGGCCAGAAACCGGTCCGTAAGAAGGACAACTTCTCCCTAGCAACGGTTACCGAGGAAACCAGCACGGACGGAGACGATCGGCCGGCAGACACCAGGTAGCTAACGCTCGGATATTTCAACCGTTTATGGCAGAATAACTCTGTTTGAGGAGAATCTCACTTAGGGTTCGACAGTGGTCGGCTGCGCAAAAATGAATCACACACACACACACACACACACACACACACACACACACACACACACACACACACACACACACACACACTCGCTTTTGCTAAAATGAATACATTTATTAGCAAGCAGTGCACACAAAAAGACTCACACACAGGCTTTGCTAGGATAACTGTGTCAGGTTATCCCCCGCTAAAGGCAAATCAACAAACAATTACACAGGGCTAGGCCTTGTACCTCTTACCTCAACACAGAGGGACTGGAGAGCCGGACAGTCCTGGCAGAGCAGCCATAAACCCGCTGGGCGTCGTGCACTAGACCCGCAGCTGACTCCGACTTTAACTTCCGGCTGTCCCGTCTTTTTAACTTTCCTAGCTGGTGGGGGCGGGAAAAGGCCCCTTCACCCCTACGCGAGCTCCCACACCAAGTCGCTTCCCACGGGAACCCAGCCCCGTGTGAACAAGCCACACATCACAGCTACATTTGTTAACAAACAGCAGGTGCAGACTATGTTTTGGGAATTCAGGGCATTTCAGGACACAAAAACATATTTTTTCTCCCTTCAAACTCTCTTTTAAACAATTAATAATAAACCATTAGAAGCTGTTAGAAGAAGCCAGTGGAAGCTAACCCTAACCCTTTTAAAAAAAACTTTATTTTGAATGGTATCATTGAAAAAAGATAATTAATTTTTGGTAAAACCATCATTTTGATGATGGCAATTCTCCCCATGAGTGAAATGGGAAGAGAGTTCCATCGGATAAGATCTTCCTCTATTTTTCTTAAGAGCTGAACATAATTTAGTTTTGTTAACTCTGACAGCCTAGGGGAGATGTTTATGCCTAGATATCTAATGTTTCCTGATTGTAATTTAGTAGTGGCTTTATTTTGGAAATTGCAGTTGATGCACAAAACTGTGGATTTGGACCAGTTGATAGAATAATCAGATAGTGATGAAAATCCACCTATGAGTGCAATTGTCTGTGATAGTGAGGTTTGTGAGTACGTCATCTGCATAAAGACTTATTTTGTGATCTAATATTTTGCATTGTATACCTTTTAATATTTTGGTTTTGCCTAATAGCAGCTGCTAAGGGCTCAATAAATATTGCAAATAGTGAGGGAGAAAGAGGACAACTCTGTCTGGTACCTCTTTGCAAGTTAAAGCTTGTTGAAATTTGATTAAAAAAAACAAAAAAAAACATTATTTTAGTGAATTATTGATCATTTCAATTCAATTCAAGGCCAGCACCAACTCCCGAAGCTCCGGCCCAATCAGCAAGTCCCAGGTTGGGTTCAGGGTGGGGGAAAGGTTGAGAAAGGGCCGGGCCAGGGAGAGGAGTCTTGACGGACAAATCTCTCCCCCGCCTGACTGGGCCGTTACCCTGACCGTTACCCTGACCGGGCCGTTACCCTGACCGGGCCGTTACCCTGACCGTTACCCTGACCGTTACCCTGACCGGGCCGTTACCCTGCCCCTCTCACTCCCACGCTGCAGGTTCCGGTGTTGTGCATTCAGAGATGCTCTTCACCACCGGCAGAGGATGCTGCACCATGTACAAAAGAGAAAAAAGAGAAGGGGGGGCCGCACAAGAAACTACAGGAACGATGGACAAAAACGATAGTTATGAGATATTTATAATAAATCAAAATGGAAATGGAGAAGAGATGCAGGGAAAAGGAGAGGAGAAGAAGGGTGAGAGGCACCGCCCAGCGGATCATGTCCCCCCTGCAGCATAGGCCTATAGCAGCATATCTACCACCAAGCTATATTTGAGACTAACTATTATAGTCTTGTTCTATAGCTGCAACTATGACTACTGACTCTAACACACTAGAGTTTACACTACCTAGAGATTTACCAACACCAGCTAGAGCTTTACTAAACACTAACTATAGGCTTTACTAAACAGAAATGTTTTAAGTTTAGTTTTAAAGGTGGAGGTGGTGTCAGCCTCCTTAACCCAGATTGGAAGTTGGTTCCATAGTAATGGTGCCTGATAGCAGAACACCCGCCCCCCAAATCTACATTTAGATACTCTAGGAACTACGAGTAAACCTGCACCCTGAGAACGGAGAGCTCTGCCAGGAACATAAGGCTCTATCAGCTCTTGTAAATACTGTGGAGCTACGCCGTTTTGGGCTTTATATGCAAGTAATAAAATTTTAAATTGGATTCTGAATTTTACGGGTAGCCAATGGAGCGACGCTAACACTGGAGAGACGTGGTCTCTCCTGCTGATTCATTTGACAACAAGTGTACGAGAAGCTGATAGGAAACAGCGTCTGGAAAGAGCTGATTTGTTTTCTTCAGATATGAGACACAGCTGAGTAGTACCAGTACCTCAGTACCAGATCCTCTGTCCTCACCTCCAACCTCCCATCAGTCCTGAACAGAACGGCACAGAAGCCCAGCGTCCGGAGTCAGCTGACCTCCAGCCGACCAACCAGAGAGCAGAGGAGGCGGGGCCTCCAGAGGCCGCCGGGCCCGGGGAGGCCGCCGGGCCCCGGGAGGCCGCCAGAGAAGAGAACCTCAGCTCCACCCCAGAGAAACCTCCCTCCACCCTGGCGCCGCCCCAGCTGGCTCAGCTGCGTACCGAGAACACAAACTCGTTCGACATGGAGGAGGTGGGTTCTCCTGGTTCTTCTGGTTCTCCTGGACTCCTCCAGGGTTTCCCGAGCTCTCCTACGTTCTTTTGGATTCTCCTGGGCTTCCAGGCTCCTACTGGGGTTTCCTGGGTTGTCTTGGCTTCTCTTGGGTTCTCCTGGGCTTCTCTTTGGTTCTCTTGGGTTCTTCTAAGTTTCTCTTTGGTTCTCTTGGGTTCTTCTAGGTTTCTCTTGGGTTCTCTAGGGATTGTCTTTGGTTCTTCTGGGCTTGTCTTTGGTTCTCCTGGGCTGTTATTTGGTTCTCCTGCGGTTCTCTAGGGCTTCTCTTGGGTTCTCTTGGGTTCTTCTAGGTTTCTCTTTGGTTCTCCTGGGGTGACTTTTACAAAACATCAGAGGGTAATATCTTCCCGTAAGGGTGTGACAGTGTTGAGACATTTAATAATCTCTGTGTTATTGAAGATGGACTGCAAGCTACTGTACTAGTCAGAAGAAGAAATGGTCACAGCACCATAAGCGTTAGCGTGTGTTTCATCTACACCGGGACCGACAGTCTCGCTGTCCTCAAGACAAAAAGAGGCACCAGAGCTGCACTGACCACCGAGCTCCCGGCTGGACTTCATTAGCCAGTAAAAGATTATTCATGTGAAGTGAAATAATGAGCAGGTTTGCCCTGCTGCCCTTTGAGGACCAGCATGTTGATCCAGCATCCCTGCAGAAACACCTGCATAAACACCTGCATAAACACCTGCATAAACACCTGCATAAACACCTGCATAAACACCTGCAGAAACACCTGCAGAAACACCTGCAGAAACACCTGCAGAAACACCTGCAGAAAAACCTGCAGAAACACCTGCATAAACACCTGCAGAAACACCTGCAGAAACACCTGCAGAAATACCTGCGTAAATACCTGCATAAACACCTGCGGAAACACCTGCAGAAACACCTGCATAAACACCTGCAGAAACACCTGCAGAAACACCTGCGGAAACACCTGCGGAAACACCTGCGGAAACACCTGCGGAAACACCTGCGGAAACACCTGCAGAAACACCTGCAGAAACACCTGCAGAAACACCTGCATAAATACCTGCGGAAACACCTGCGGAAACACCTGCGGAAACACCTGCGGAAACACCTGCGGAAACACCTGCGGAAACACCTGCAGAAACACCTGCAGAAACACCTGCAGAAACACCTGCAGAAATACCTGCACACACACCTGCAGAAATACCTGCATACACACCTGCAAAAATACATGCAGAAACACCTGCAGAAACACCTGCAGAAACACCTGCAGAAACACCTGCAGAAATACCTGCGGAAATACCTGCAGAAATACCTGCAGAAACACCTGCAGAAACACCTGCAGAAACACCTGCAGAAACACCTGCAGAAACACCTGCAGAAATACCTGCACACACACCTGCAGAAATACCTGCATACACACCTGCAAAAATACCTGCAGAAACACCTGCAGAAATGACTGCGGTAACACCTGCAGAAACACCTGCAGAAACACCTGCAGAAATACCTGCAGAAATACCTGCATACACACCTGCAGAAACCAGTGATGGACAGGTTGGGGATGTAACATACAGCTTCTTCACCTCTTCTGAACGGTTGTGTTTTTGTTTTCTGAACGGTTGTGTTTTTATCTTCATTTTCTGAACGGTTGTGTTTTTATTTGTATTTTCTGAACGGTTGTGTTTTTGTTTTCTGAACGGTTGTGTTTGTGTTTAGATCCAGACTAACGAGGACGAGACTCTGCCGTCAGAAACATCCAGATCCACCGGTGAGTTTCACGGTTCTCTTTACGGAGCTTTTCTGATTCTCGATCGCCAGATTCTCGTAAAACTTCTTAAAATGTGGATTTGTTGTCTGTAAACTCCATTAATGCTTTCCCCTCATCAAATATCAAGAAAAATAGTTTTTGAATAAGATGAATATTATTTGTGAATGGGAAGGTTGGAAGTCAAAGTCAAAGTAGCTTTATTATCGATTCTTCACATGTCAGACATACAAGGAATCGAGAGGACGTTTCCCACTTCCCTCGGTGAAACATATAAAGTGCGCAGGCACAGGAACAACAGATAAAGATTTTAAAAAGATAAAGATTTAAAAAAGATTTAAAAAAGATTTCACATGAATAAATACAACACAGACATTTACTGGAACTGACCTGAGTGCAAAAGGCATTTTTTTTTTTTTGTGAAGTATGTAAAACAGTTTTATAAATATATATTAAAAACAGTGAGCAGTAAATTAAGTGAATTTAAAGTGGTGATATTAAAAGAGGCAGTTGTTTCGTTGTTTCGGAAGGTCCGTAGGTTCAGATCAAATGTGCTACACAAGCTCTCCCAGTCCTGCTGTAATCCTAAATCAAGGTGTCTCTTCTCTTCGTAATATTGTAAATATTTAAGAATCCAGCATTTATCTTACAAACGACAGAAAAGAAAGAATCTTCCATATTTCCTGCCAGTCTTCCTGCAGAAACACTGACCCCTGCAGGTGAGACGGGGGACTGCAGGATCCTTAACTGTGTGTGTGTGTGTGTGTGTGTGTGTGTGTGTGTGTGTGTGTGTGTGTGTGTGTGTGTGTGTGTGTGTGTGTGTGTGTGTGTGTGTGTGTGGTGTGTGTGTGTGTGTGTGTGTGTGTGTGTGTGTGTGTGTGTGTGTGTGTGTGTTCAGATCTCTCCAGGACCGTCAGTCAGCAGTCGGACAGCAGTGGTTTTGCTGAGGAACCGTCCGTTGACTCCAGCAGCTACCTGAAGGTTATTATATACACATCTTATTATATCAGTATATAACACCTATGTCAGTAAAATCACTCATATATATATATATATATATATATATATACACAAACCGGATTCGGTTGAAATAAAAACAAAATACGATTTGAAAATCCTTCTCAACCCATATTCAATAGAATACACTACAAAGAAAACATATTTAATGTTCAAACTGATAAACTTAATTGTTTTTTGCTAAATAATAATTAACTGCAACACGTCCAGAAAAATACAATAAAGTTTATGAGTTTGAGCATTAAATATGTTGTCTTTGTAGTGTATTCAGTTGAATATGGGTTGAAAAGGATTGTCAAATCATTGTATTTAGTTTTTATTTACATTTTACACAATTTTCCAATTTCAACCGAGTCCGGTTTGTACATGTATGTGTTTGTTTGTTTTATTTAGGATCCCCATTAGCATTAGCAACAGCATTAGCTATTCTTCCTGGGGTCCCACATCCACACAACACACACATTAACACTTAAATAACAGACTTATATTATACATGACACACACAAACAATAATAGACACAACTCCCTCAGTCACAAACACACAGGATAAAACTAAATCACCGTCATTAAGACATAAATACATAGAACTGAAATCAAATAAAACACCTTCATAAACAATACTTTTCACCTTTATTGTGAAAGGGTTTACACTTCCTGTAATTCTATTCAACCTTCATTCAATTCCTTTCCAAATGTCAAATCATAATTCATTACATTTTAAAATATATTGTTTCAACTGAAACTTAAACCAATCTTTGTACATGAGAAATATGAACTGGTAAAGAGTTCAACCAAAGTTCTGGATCAAACCTGTTCTCTCCCTCGGTGGTAGGAACCTCTTTCTGATGTAATTACTGTAACCATGGTGATAAAATGATAGTTCTACTGTAACCATGGTGATAAAATGATAGTTTAATCTAGTTGTACTGTAACCATGGTGATAAAATGATAGTAGAATCTAGTTCTACTGTAACCATGGTGATAAAATGATAGTTTAATCTGTCATACAGTTGTTTCGGAGATCTTGTCACCAGTATATCCCTCAGAAAGTATAAGTTTGTCTCCTAGACGACCAGCCCAGATTCTTCTGCTGCTGGAAACATTAGATCTATCAGGACAATAGAGCAACAACGTGCAGCTTTATTTTTTAACATCTAGAGATAAACATTTAGTGTGTGTTTTCTGTTAAAGCTTTGATGGAATCATTAACTTTAACGTGAGTTTAAAGTGTATTTTCATAAACACACCAGTTCCATGGAGGACTGTTTTCACGTGTTGGATGTTTGGCTTGTTGCTGCGGATCAGAGTCTTGTGAGCTCTGCTATTATCTGCTATTATCTTATGATTTAATCCGCTGGACGAAAGGTCAAACTTCTGACTCCGTCCTTTTTATAAGCTAAAGGTCAGCAGGTCCACGACGTCGTCCCGCCCACGATTGTTCCAGTATCTCACGGGAACCAGAAGAACTTTCATCCCAGACTCTGAAACTGCTAACTAGTTTTTCTGGAGACCAGATTAAAGGGTCCAGTTTTAACGGTGGACAAACGCGAGGGGGATGCTGGCGGCGTCTGGTGTCTGGTTTCCACTGAAACGTTTCCGTTAGTCACCCTGGACCCTAAAACGGGCCAGAAACCTGAACAAAATCCCAATTATGTGACAAATGCAGAAAAAGAAAGTCCCTCCCGGATAATGAGTTAACGTTATAAGTGCAAATGGGAGGAAGAAGGTCGCTGCTTAGAGAGACAGAATTAGACCTTAAAACTGGTCTATTTCTGCCCCATTCTTGGGTTCTGATTAGAGATTTTTGCATAAAAGATGAGGGAGATTATTGATACCATATTAGGATCCACTTCCTGTCATTGCCGCTCGGCTCGGCCGGTGGAATTAGCTTCACGGTGCAGGTGGAAGCTGCAACAAAACACCACAGCAATACAAAACACAGAACATTTTCCAGAGGAAAAAGACAGAGACATAACAGTGCAGACAAAACTGGACAAGGAACACAACATATCAGACAAGACCACCGAAATAGGACAAGGAATTAAAGCTGCAAGCAGCGATGAACGGCCCTCCACCTTGTGCACGTTCAGGCTGCAGTGGAAGCTTGTATGACTTCATGTAGATTCTTCAGAACTGGACATTTAGCGGATGAAACACCCACGACTCTCTATATCAAACCATTCAAAAGTTATGGCAGAAAGTAGGAACTATCAGATATCGACCAATTAGATGAAAGGGCGGGGCTAATTTGCACCAAATATGTTCAAGGACTCAAAACTGAGTCCGATGACACCCCCCACGAGTCTTTATGTCAAACCATTCAAAGGTTATTGCAGAAAATTGGAAGTATCACATATCCAACAATCAGAAGAAGGGGCGGGGCTAATTTGCACCAATTAAGGTGAAGGAGTCAAAACCGAGTCCAATGACACCACACACGAGTCTCTATGTCAAACCATTCAAAAGTAGTGGCAGAAAATAGGGACTATCAAAGGTGGCGCTAGATTGTCATATCCACTTGTTCAGAATGGAAGCCTGATTAAATGTACAGATTAAATGTACATATTTTGGGTCAAATTGGACAAAGTATGAGCAAGTTACAACAACTTTTAGGTTCATGGCGAGACACCAAAATTTGACTACCTCCAACGTTGACGCCCTTTGATAAAAACTTACAGTTTTCACTGTCAGTCATTGACAATGTCTTACCTATTATCTCACCAACTTTGAGATCAATAAACTGATCTCGCTTGGAGCACAGATGCATACTAGAAGACATGACAATTCCTGGTGCCAACAGGTGGCGCTATAACAATCCTGAATATTCCACCACAGATGGGTTCAGGCTCAGTCTACAATCATGCACATATGTTTTCAACCACATCAAATCATATATTGCTGAATTACAGCCAATTGATGTTTGATGGCGAGGCTTAAAAATGACTTCAAACTTCGCCGGATCACTACGGTCAAGCCCTCTGGTAAAAACTTAAAACCTTCGCAATTTAGCGTCGGCCATGTGTCTAGATTGTACAAACCAAGTTGTGAGCCAATCCGATAAAATCTCTAGGAGGAGTTCGTTAAAGTAAGAGGCCTAGAAATGACCAGAATTCATGAAAAATGACACTTTCTGTTCAAAATGCCGGACTTCCTGTGTAACTTAGAGCATGGGTCCAAGAGACTTTTTTGTAGAGCTTTGTCAGATATAATAGACACATAAAGGTCATTGCTGTAAGTCAAACCCTATTGTGGGACTCTTCAAAAAACATAAAATAGGTGGCGCTATAGAGCCCATTCTTGTGGACTCATGCCTGTCGCCCATAAAATAGGCTATTCATTTCTCGGAAGAATAATAATAATAACTAGACAATTTCCTCACAGAAATTTCGAGAGTGCCACGGCGGGCTGCTGCCCATTTGTGTACATTGTTGCATTTTGCAAGCAATAAAGGTGAAGGACTCAAAACTAAGTCCGATGACACCAAACATGATTCTCTATGTCAAACCATTCAAAAGTTATAGCAGACAATAGGGAAAACCAATCAGAAGAAGGGGCGGGGCTAATTTGCATCAATGAAGGTCAAGAACTTGATACTGAGTCTAATGACACCACCCATGACTCTCTATGCCAAACCATTCAAAAGTTATTGGACTATAACATATCAACCAATCAGAAGAAGGGGCGGGGCTAATTTGTATATATAATATACAAATGTATATATTTATATATACAATAATAATCAGTCAATGACTCAGCAGCTGAGCTCTGGTTGCTAGGGGCAACAAGAACCTCGACATGAGGAACATTTCGGGTTGGCTGTCAGAAAACCCCAGATTTTGCCTTGTGACAAGTTCTCAAATAACTCCGATTTGTGAGAAAACCGTAGCTCCTTGCAGAAAAACAGACATCGTGAGAGACACAGAACCCGACAGATTCTGACGATCTTAATTTATTTCAGATATTCCTTAAAATGTGTTAGTAACGGCAGTGCGAAAACAAAGTGAGATTTAATAAAAAAAAACTTTTGATTACATTGAAGTAAATGGAGACAGAGGCAGGAATTCGCGCTGCTCTAGCGCCCCCCGTTTAAATTTTGTGCATACCCCGCCTGTCAAAGTCACATTTCATGAATCCCAACACCTATGTCTACATTCTGACCAAAAATTATTGGTCTCCTTTTTACGGTTTGGCCGTGAGCTCGAGTTACAAATAAAAATTAAGGTCATTTTTTTTACTGTCTCTCCCACTCTAAAAAATGACAGCTCCACTCTAAATTTGACAAAAAAATGATTTCCAGTCCTCGCTTGAGGGCTCATATTTTGAAAAGTGTACATTTTAGTAAAAAACTGTCTGGTGTTTTGGAGAGAACAGAAGTTTTGCTCCGTTTTGAAGTTTGAATGACATTTCTACGTGCAGGTATGAGAAAGTTAGATGACTCAGAAAAAAGGTGATTTTTTTTTTTTCTTGTTGATGTTTTCCCATCAGCTTTGAATGGCTTTTTTTGGCCGTTTTTTTGGGAATAACTTGAGCGTCCTCAGTTATTCTAGTTGTGATGGTTGGTGTTGGTAAACGGAGTCCAGTGTTGTTCATGTTTAGTGATTTTGAAGCCCTTTTAATGATCCTGTCCAGTCTGTGTAGCGTATGTTTGGATGTATTGCCGAACCATATGGTGATTGATAAACACAAAATATTTTTGATTATGGCAGTGTAGAATTGGACCATTAAATTCTTCCTGATTCTGTATTTTATTTTTTATTTTATTTATGTTTATTTGATATGGACATAGCAATTACATTTGACAAACCAGATATTGTTTAAGTGTTTTAGCACAAGTGCTAATTCGCAACACTTGTCCATAGGCAGCTTTTGAAAAGAATAGAGAGCAATAAAATATTAAGATAACAAGAATGGGAAAAAAAATAAAAATAATAAAATAAATAAATGAAAAATGAAAAAAACAAACAAATAACAAAACAATTGGAAAGGAAATCAAAGAAATACAAACAATGTTCAATTAGGAACATAAAAAGACAAAGCAAGCAACAAGTTAAGAACTATTCATGTGGATTCTGTATTTCCAATCCAATCCACTTTATTTATATAGCACACTTTAAAAAAACAACAGGGTTACCAAAGTAATGCAAAATAAGTGAAGCAAGACATGATAAAATAGTAAAAACTAAAAACAGAGTAAAATAGAACATAAAAGACAAGACAGAGACCACACAACCAAATTTCCTTAGTAGTCTAAGGTGAAAGAGTCTCTGGTCTGATGCTAATGAGTGTTAATTAACCCTAATAAGGTGCTAATGAGTGTTAATTAACCCTAATCAGGTGCTAATGAGTGTTAATTAACCCTAATCAGGTGCAGGAGAGCTGTGACAGCTGCGACAGCGAGACCACGGTGACATCACACCCTTCACAGGACGTGGCCACGCCCCTCGCCCTGGACCAGCCGGCCTTCATCCTGCCGGAGGGGGCGGGGCCTGCAGGGCCGGAAGGGGCGGGGCCTGCAGGGCCGGAGGGGGCGGGGCCTGAGGGGGCGGGGCCTGCAGGGCCCGAGGGGGCGGAGCCTGCAGGGCCCGAGGGGGCGGAGCCTGAGCCGGAGTGTGGGCGGGGTTTAGAGCAGCCCCCGCCCCCCCCAGGAGGGCAGCAGGTCCAGCCTCGTCTCCCGGGTCAAAACCGTCTCTGAGCCAGAGGACCCGCCCGAGACCCCGGGGGGCCCAGACCTGGTCCAGGATCCGGTCCCAGACCCGGTTCCAGAGGGGCTGGAGGACCCCGGGCTCCCCCCCGGGCCTCGGCCGGCCTCTCCGGGTCCGGCCTCCCCGGTCCACGGCGCCCTGAGCAGGGCCCGGCAGAGGCAGCTGAGCCGGACGGGCCCCCAGACCCCCCCAGACCGGCCCCCAGACCGGCCCCCGGACCGGGGACGAGCCCCGGAGACGGGGGGCCGTCCGGCTCCAGCGGTCGGCCTCCCTGCCCTCGTCCCTGCTGCCCCCCAGGGTGGTGTCCTCGGTCCGGATCCAGTTCGACCGCGGCCAGGCCTCCTGCACCCCCCCCAGGTACTCCTACAAGTACACCGCCGAGGCCGGGGAGGGGGCCGGGGACCGGGACCTGGACCTGGACCAGGACCAGGGCCAGGACCAGGTCCAGGACCAGGAGCCTGAGGGACGAAGAGGAAGCTGCCTGTCGACTCTGATCATCCAACCTGGGCCGACCAATCAGCCGCCTGCTGGACCCGGCCCTGCTGGACCCGCCCCCACCAGACCCGCCCCCCCCAGACCCAGAACCGCCCCCCGGCCCCTGACCCGGGCGGCCCAGTCCCTGCAGGGCTCCAGCCCGCCCCCCGACTGGGGCGGCCCGGCCCCGGCCTGGAGCACCCAGAGCGTCCCGGACCTCTGCTCCGGCCAGTCCCGGTGGGGGGGCGGCGGTCCGGGGCGGTACCTGAACCCCAGCCCCCCCGCCGCCCCCCAGCCCTCAGACCCGGGCTCCAGTCCCGGTCTCAGCTCTGCGTCGGGCCAGTTCCCCGCCTTCCCCCCGACCCCCCAGTTCCCCCAGTTCCCCTACGGGGGCCCGGCCCTGCTCCACCACTACTCCAGCCTGGGCAGCCTCCACCAGCCCCCCCCGGGCCCCCGGCACCACCTCAGCCCGGGGGGTCACCTCCACCCTGGAACTCCCACAATGCACCAGCAGGACTACGGCCACCCGCACCAGTCGCCCTACCCGTATCACCACGGTTACCACGGTTACGGCCTGAGCCCGTACCTGCCCTTCCCTCACCCCCCCCCGGGCCCGGAGCACGGCCTCCTCCACCCCCCGACCCCCCCGGGCCTGTTCCCGGGCCCCGGGTCCGGCACCCTGACCCCGGGTCCGGGTCCCGGGCCCAGCCAGAACCCGTCCAGCACCGAGATGCAGCTGAGGAGAGTCCTGCACGACATCAGGGGAACCGTCCAGAGTCTGAACCAGGTCGGTCCCTTCACTTTCTCATTGTTTATGTAAGGGATAACGCCCGACGGGGTGGACATTATCATAAATATATGGACGACGGGGTGGACATTATCATAAATATGTGGACGACGGGGTGGACATTATCATAAATATATGGACGACGGGGTGGACATTAGCATAAATATGTGGACGACGGGGTGGACATTATCATAAATATATGGACGACGGGGTGGACATTAGCATAAATATATGGACGACGGGGGGGACATTATCATAAATATATGGACGACGGGGTGGACATTATCATAAATATATGGACGACGGGGTGGACATTATCATAAATATATGGACGACGGGGTGGACATTATCATAAATATATGGACGACGGGGTGGACATTAGCATAAATATGTGGACGACGGGGGGCGGGAACCGTCCGCTTTGCCTCCGCGTCGTCCATATATTTATGTTAATGTCACCTGGAAGGGCATTATCCGCTTATACCATGGTCACTTAACAAAAAACATAAATATTAAACCAGTTATTCATGCTTTAATGTGTTTTCAGTTGAAATCATTAGTTTTATAACAAGCCACAGCTGAGCGATATGTGTAAATATGTGTAAAATAAACAAGGTTGGCTGCTTTCAATCAGAATTTATTTACACCAGTGTTAAAAGGTGGTAAAGCAACACTTCAAATAAAGTCTGATGGCTCACATACGTAAACAGGGACAGAAATTATATAATGCAAAAAGTTCCAGTCGTGTGTGTGTGTGTGTGTGTGTGTGTGTGTGTGTGTGTGTGTGTGTGTGTGTGTGTGTGTGTGTGTGTGTGTGTGTGTGTGTGTGTGTGTGTGTGTGTGTGTGTGTGTGTGTGTGTGTGTGTGTGTGTGTGTGTGTGTGTGTGTGTGTGTGTGTGTGTGTGTGTGTGTGTGTATGGATGTGTGTGTGTGTGTCGGTAGCTCAGAATTGCCCGGGAATTTATGGTAACCCTTTCTTCTACAGTACAGTATTAACCAGGTAATATCATGGTAATTACACTGTAATTACCTAGTAGTACCTTGTATTTACAAGGTAATTACATGGTAACTACCGGGCAATTTACCCAGTAAGTACTAGGTAATTATTACGTATTTTATTGTACCATGTAATTATGTGTATTTACCATGTAATTACATGGTAAATACCTGGTTGTTTAAACTAAACATTACTAGGTAATTTCAAAGACATTAGATGGGAACTATGAGGGAAATTACAGGTATTTACTAGGTTAATATTGGTAACTTCCAGTCAATTTACCATGTAATTACTCTGAAATTACATTAATTATTTCTAAGTAAGTACCAGGTAATTACTAAGTATTTTTCTGCAAACTACCAGGAAATTATAACCTATATTTGAGGTAGTTACCAGCTAATTACACTTCAATGACCATGTAGTTACCTTGTATTTACTCTACATTTCATGGATAACTACCGGGTATTTACCCATTCATTACTGATTGATGTATTATCAATGGATTGGTGCAGGTACCCCCGAGGGTGTAAATGACTCTATTGACCTTGTAATTAACCTGATAGTTACCATGTTTTACCTGGTAATCCAGGTACTTACCTTGTAGTTACTTGCCCAGTAATTCTATTTCCTAAGTATTTACCCAATAAGTACAGACATTTTTACTTTTACTCAGTAATTAAAGTGAAACTGGACTGTAAAAGAAAGCGTGTGTTGTTTCCATAATATTACCTGGTAATTGTAGATTATAATTATAAAGATTTGAACAATTGGCGTCTGATAATTACCTCCCCTTTACCCTGCAATTAGAAAGTTGGACCAAACCCCCTCACACACACCCCCTCACACACACCCCCTCACACACACCCCCTCACACACACACCCTCACACACACCCCCTCACACACACCCCCTCACACACACCCCCTCACATACACCCCCTCACACACACCCCCTCACACACACCCCCTCACACACACCCCCTCACACACACCCCCTCACACACACCCCCTCACACACACACCCTCACACACTCCCTCACATACACCCCCTCACACACACCCCCTCACACACACACCCTCACATATACCTGCTCACACACACCCCCTCACATATACCCCCTCACACACACCCCCTCACACACACCCCCTCACACACACCCCCTCACACACACCCCCTCACACACACCCCCTCACACACACCCCCTCACACACACCCCCTCACACACACCCCCTCACATATACCCCCTCACACACACCCCCTCACACACACCCCCTCACATATACCTGCTCACACACACCCCCTCACACACACCCCCTCACATATACCTGCTCACACACACCCCCTCACATATACCTGCTCACACACACCCCCTCACACACACCCCCTCACATATACCTCCTCACACACACCCCCTCACACACACCCCCTCACACACACCCCCTCACATATACCTGCTCACACACACCCCCTCACACACACCCCCTCACATATACCCCCTCACACACACCCCCTCACACACACCCCCTCACACACACCACCACCTTGTAACAAATACACCAAAACGTGCTACAGCAGACCTGTAGGGTCACGATCCTGGAGGAGGGCGGTTGCTGAGCGTCCAGGTGAAGCATGAGTCGGTACATTTGTGTCAGGGAACAGACGTCCTGGAGCCCCGTCACATCCTTACTCAGTTGTTTCCAATCAGTAAACTGGTTTTTGCTGATAAATTGATTGATGGGCAGTTTAAGGTCCATGTTGAGACTTTAATCCTTCCTGTCATCGAACTGTCGTTGAAAACGGGGAGGAAGTGGTTTAGTAGTGACTTTGTTGTCTTCACCTGCAGAACCGAGTCGACGCTCCGGACAGGTTTGAGGACCAGGGAGGAGCTGCCTCCAGTCCCCAGGTAGGTCCCTGCTGGTCCCTGCTGGTCCCTGCTGGTCCCTGCTGGTCCCTGCTGGTCCCTGCTGGTCCCTGCTGGTCCCTGCTGGTCCCTGCTGGTCCCTGCAGGTCCCTGCAGGTCCCTGCTGGTCCCTGACCAGCAGAAGGGATTATTGTGCTTCACGTTGTTGCCTAACTGTTTCACCGTTCTCGTCAGTCTCTGGCAGAGTTCCAGCTGAAGAGGCGGAGCCTCAACATGTTCCGTAGTCAGATGATGGAGCTGGAGCTGTCAATCATGCGGCAGCAGGCGCTGGTCTACCGGCACCTGAGTCCCGCCGACAGGTGAGTCTGAGTCCCGCCCACAGGTGAGTCTGAGTCCCGACAGGTGAGTCTGAGTCCCGCCGACAGGTGAGTCGCCGCGGTGACGCCCAGGTTAGGGCTGGGCGATATGGCAAAAAAAGTGATCACAATTTTTTTTCCCATATTGAATGATCTCGATTTTTAATCACGATTTTTTAAATCAGAAGATCCCCCCTCCCTTCTGGAATAAAATAGAAAGAAACCAGAGATTAGTTTTTTTTTCATTAACAAATAAAGCAAATAGCATGTTTTAACAAGAGCCATATAGAAAATGGCACAACAAACAGGTAGTTTTAAGCAGTTTAAAAAAGTTTCAAGTAGTTTTAGCAGACAAAAAAAATGATCATTTAAAATGTAAACCAACCAAAAAAGTGAAAGTGAGTGAACTGTAAAACCTGCAGAACTGTGAACAAAAACAGAATATCAAGCCACTAATATTGTTCACTCAAAATCTTAACAAGAATATTTGTCTTATTTCTAGTTAAAATGTCTTATTTTAGTAAAAAAAATCTCATTACACTTAAAACAAGACTCATCACTGGAAAAAACATCAATTTTCACCTGTTTCAAGTAGATTTTCACTTAAAATAAGTAGAAAAATCTGCCAGTGGAACAAGATTTTTTTGCTTGTAATAAGAAGATAAATCTTGTTCCACTGGCTGATTTTTCTACTTATTTCAAGTGAATATTTACTTGAAACAGATGAAAATTGTCAAATAAGTTATTTTTCTGCTGTTATTTTTCTGATGATGGGGGGGGGGGGGATTTTGATTTTGATGGACAGCTTTAAGCTGAGGCCTCAGACCTGCTGGTGTCCGGGATCCCCCTCAGCTCCTTGTATTCCCCAAATCCTTGAATACTTCTCCTCCTCTCCACTTTTAAAGAAAGATTAAAATATCTTCTTCTTTCGCGTTCTTTGTATTGCTTTCTGGCACACTCTCGACTCCCGGGACCTCCGTAAACTGATTTATGGTTCCGCGTTACACCAACGCAGACCCTACGCCGTATGGTACGCTGCGTTTCCTACGGCGTAGGCCTTGCGACGATTTAGCGCGGAACCATAAATCAGGCTTTACGAGTGAACGTCTCACGAGGGGCAGTCGCGTTGCGACGCCACTATCGCAAGGAGAGAACAGAGTACTGTGAGCTCATGAGAAGTCCCGGTACGCTAGAGGCTAACATTGAGAAGTGGGGGTACTCCGTACCGGTGCGTACCGGCCCACTTAAAGCACTGCCTAAAGCCTGAATTATGGTTCCGCCTTAAATCGACGCAGAGCTCTGCGTTGTTGTAACGCGGAGCAATAAATCAGCCTTCACCCGGTACATACATAGGTTCCTCTAAACATCTGTCCCTTCTACAGTTTTAACTAAAATAAAATGTGCTCCTATGGTCATGCAACTTGCCGCGGCATGTCATGCGATGATCAATTAATGTAGACAGCGCGATGCCAGGAAAGCGGGTTGTGATTGGTTGTCGTGCACTTTGCTGCAGCATGTTTTGCACGTGATCGAGAAAGTAGACCCACAGCTGATCACCGTGATCGAACTTAATTTGATCGCGATCACAAATCGAGATCGTATAATCGCCCAGCCCTAGCCCAGGTCATCCGGACCAGAAGGTTTCCTCCTCCGTGAAATTGATTGTGTGTGTGTGTGTGTGTGTGTGTGTGTGTGTGTGTGTGTGTGTGTGTGTGTGTGTGTGTGTGTGTGTGTGTGTGTGTGTGTGTGTGTGTGTGTGTGTGTGTGTGTGTGTGTGTGTGTGTGTGTGTGTGTGTGTGTGTGTGTGTGTGTGTGTGTGTGTGTGTGTGTGTATATATATATGGTATATATGTGTGTGTGTGTGTGTGTGTGTGTGTGTGTGTGTGTATTCATGTGTGTGTGTGTGTGTGTGTGTGTGTGTGTTAACATGTGTGTGTGTGTGTGTGTATTCATGTGTGTGTGTGTGTGTGTGTGTGTGTATTAACGTGTGTGTGTGTGTGTGTTTGTGTATTAACATGTGTGTGTGTGTGTGTGTGTGTATTCATGTGTGTGTGTGTGTGTGTGTGTGTGTGTGTGTGTATTAACGTGTGTGTGTGTGTGTGTGTGTGTATTCATGTGTGTGTGTGTGTGTATTCATGTGTGTGTGTGTGTGTATTCATGTGTGTGTGTGTGTATTCATGTGTGTGTGTGTATTAACATGTGTGTGTGTGTGTGTGTGTGTGTGTGTGTGTATTCATGTGTGTGTGTGTGTGTGTGTGTGTGTGTGTGTGTGTGTGTGTGTGTATTCATGTGTGTGTGTGTGTGTGTGTGTGTGTATTAACATGTGTGTGTGTGTGTGTGTATTCATGTGTGTGTGTGTGTGTGTGTGTGTGTGTGTGTGTATTCATGTGTGTGTGTGTGTGTGTGTGTATTAACATGTGTGTGTGTGTGTGTATTCATGTGTGTGTGTGTGTGTGTGTGTGTGTGTGTGTGTGTGTGTGTGTATTCATGTGTGTGTGTGTGTGTGTGTGTGTGTGTGTGTGTGTGTGTATTCATGTGTGTGTGTGTGTGTGTGTGTGTGTGTGTGTGTGTGTGTATTAACGTGTGTGTGTGTGTGTGTGTATTCATGTGTGTGTGTGTGTGTGTGTGTGTGTGTATTAACGTGTGTGTGTGTGTTGCAGGATGGAGGCGGAGCATCTCCAGTCCCTCAGGTCGGCGGTGAGGGAGGAGCTGCAGGAGCTGGAGCAGCAGGTGGAGGACCGGCTGGTGGAGCTGACTCGCCTCCCCCGCCGCAGGGTAGGGAACACACACCACACAGGGGGTGCTGGTTCAGTTAGTAAAGAGTTAATAATAACCGTCTTACAATAATTATTAATAATGAATAAAGAAGATGACTTATTCAAATGAAAATAACTATCAGCAAAATCAGCTGTAAGAAAGGCTTCCCATGTTCACATAAGACTGTGGCCCAACAACACACACACACATACACACACACACACACAAATATATATACACACACACACACACGCCTGATGTGGTTTCTGACTTGGTGGTTCTGCTGTCGTCCTCAGGGTCTCCATAGAGGCAGCAGTGTGGACAGTTGGTGTTCCTCATCTGCACTGAGAAACATTGACCCGGTGAGCACACACACACACACACACACACACACACACACACACACACACACACACACACCTCAAGCTTGAAGTAAAGCCTGAATTATGGTTCTGCGTCAAACCAACGCCCTGCCTACTCCGTCACCGTGACGCCGTCGTGAACCTTCGGACTTCTCCGTCACTCCATTTCTCCACGGTGCAGTTCCCCCCGTGACCGCTAATTCACGATCTTTTCCTGAATGGTTTATCCGACTTTTCCGGTCACAGTGAATCAAAGAGATAAGGACAACTATTGTGCAAAAAACCAAAACAAAAACAAAAGAATCACACATACACGAAGAAAAGAGCGCTGAAAGTTCACGACTGCTTCAAACTGGAAATGCGTTGGTACCAAGTGAACCAATCACAGCCCTCTCGTCTGCGTTTGGTCTGCGTCGCCTCGACGCGTAGTTACAATTTGTTGGAGGTGGCGTCAGTGACGGCGTGAGTGACGGCGTCAGTGGCGGCTTGTGGTACCGCCGTAGGCACGGCGTCGTTTTGACGCAGAACCATAACTCAAGCTTAACACTGCTCATCGGCGTACAACCTGTCCTCCGTTCCTTCCTTCCAGATGTCGGAGCTCATCAGAGAGCAGCTCTTCCTCCAATCAGAGCTGGGCTACGACCGCTCCGCCGCCCCGTCCACCGACCCCTCCAGCCGCTCCTCCAGCCCCGTCAGAGGAGGTGCAGCCGGCCAGCAGAAGCCAGGAGTGTACCGAGCCTCCATCAGCATCACGCCTGCCCCCCCCCTCCCGACCCGACATGCAAACGCAGGAGGAAGAGGAGAGGGGAGGAGTCTGTGAAGGAGAGGGAGGAGGAGAAGAAGCCCCGGAGGAGGAAGGAGCAGCAGTACGATTCAAAGCAGAGAACTTCCAGCAGCTTATTAGAGAGGTAACAGCAACTTCCACGTGTTAGAGTTGGTACAAAGTACAAAATAAAAAGTAATAATCACACTTCTCGAGCCAAAAATAATGCATTTTGTTTTAGAGATATTCAGGACCAGTTTGTTATTTTTCACCCTGCTAGAAACCCTCTCTAGATCTTGATTCACAACGGTTTCTAGTTCATTTATAGTTGAGTTAGTGCTGTACCGTGTTGTGTCATCAGCATACAGAACTACAGTGGAATTTTGTATTATGAGAGGTAGATCATTTGTGTAAATAGAGTAAAGTAAAGGGCCAAGGCAGTTCCCTTGTGGAACAATGTTGAGGGGAGAGGGGGGGGGGGGGGGGGGGGTCTGTGAAGGACATAAGGCAGAAAGAGAGAACTTCCAGCAGCTTATTAGAGAGGTAACAGCAACTTCCAGATGTTAGATTTGGTACAAAGTACAAAATAAACAGCAAAAACCCTGAATGTCCCTGCTAGCTTCAGACTGAAGCGTCTCTGCCGAGGCTCCGCCCACAGATTCAGGTGTTTCATCCAGATTGGGTGAAGAGATGGACTCGTGCGAATGCATCAGTACATCTTGAAATAATCTGCTGAGTTGGAGTGAATCAGTCGTCCTGCTATATTTATGTTTATACTTGTTTCAATATCAACTTTTAAAATTTGTAGGGCATTCAGTTCCCTTCCCTACCTACCTACCTACCTACCTACCTACTCACCTACCCACCTACCTACCTACCTACCTACCTACCCACCCACCTACCTACCTACCTACCTACCTACCTACCTACCTACCTACCTAACTACCTACTTACCCACCTACCTACCTACCTACCTACCTACTTACCCACCTACCTACCTACCTACCTACTTACCCACCTACCTACCTACCTACCTACCTACCTACCTACTTACCCACCTACCTACCTACCTACTTACCCACCTACCTACCTACCTACCTACCTACCTACCTACCTACCTACTTACCCACCTACCTACCTACCTACCTACCTACCTACCCACCTAGCTACCTACCTACCTACCTACCTACTTACCCACCTACCTACCTACCTACCTACCTACCTACCTACCTACCTACCCACCTAGCTACCTACCTACCCACCTAGCTACCTACCTACTCACCTACCTACCCACCTACCTACTCACCTACCTACCTACCTACCTACCTACCTACCTACCTACCTACCCACCCACCTACCTACCTACCTACCTACCTACCTACCTACCTACCTACCTACCTACCCACCTACCTACCCACCTACCTACCTACCTACCTACCTACCTACCTACCTACCTACCTACCTACCTACTTACCCACCTACCTACCTACCTACTTACCCACCTACCTACCTACCTACTCACCTACCTACCTACCTACCTACCCACCTACCTACTCACCTACCTACCTACCTACCCACCTACCCACCTACCCACCTACCTACCTACCCACCTACCTACCTAACTACCTACTCACCTACCTACCTACCTACCTACCTACCCACCTACCTACCTACCCACCTACCTACCTACCTACCCACCCACCCACCCACCCACCCACCTACCTACCTACCTACCTACCCACCCACCTACCTACCTACCTACCTACCTACCTACCTACCTACCTACCTACTTACCCACCTACCTACCTACCTACTTACCCACCTACCTACCTACCTACCTACCTACCTACCTACCTACCCACCTACCTACCTACCTACTCACCTACCTACCTACCTACCTACCCACCTACCTACTCACCTACCTACCTACCTACCCACCTACCCACCTACCCACCTACCTACCTACCCACCTACCTACCTAACTACCTACTCACCTACCTACCTACCTACCCACCTACCTACCTACCTACCTACCCACCTACCTACCTACCTACCTACCTACCTACCTACCTACCTACCTACCTACCTACCTACCTACCTACCTACCTACCTACCCAACTACCCACCTACCCACCTACCTACCTACCTACCTACCTACCTACCTACCTACCTACCTACCTACCTACCTACCTACCTACCTACCTACCCACCTACCTACCTACCTACCTACCTACCTACCCAACTACCCACCTACCCACCTACCTACCTACCTACCTACCTACTGTTGAGGAATTTACCAAACCATTTCAGAAGTCCGCTTTGTGGTATATGAGTTTTATTCAGCCGGCGGTGAGCGGATCTACACAAACCAGAGTCTGGTTGATATGCCGACCCCGAGAGATTTTACAACAGGGTTTTTATACAAGAAGCCTGTGATCTTCCAATTCGGGACTACCCCCTGGGTCAGGAAGTCCATGTATGGTCTTCGTCTCTGCAGGGGCTGAAAGTCAAATCCACTTCCACGGTGCCTGTCTCAGCAGGGATTCAAGACGCCGGAACTTGTGTGAGACAATAGGTCACAAACGAAAATCACCCCATGGGGTGCTCTAGTGTTCCAAGTCTGTTTGAGGCAACTTCCAAGGTGTGATAGGAAGTTGAAGCTACCTCAAAGGTGTTGAGTCCAGTTCAAAGCCTCGCAGGGGGTAGGAGGCTGGAGCAATCCACAAGGCGGCGTTGTCCCTGTAGGGGCCACGTGCTGTTGGAATGCTTCATCACTACCTACCTACCTACCTACCTACTCACCTACTTCCTTAACTACCTCCCTACCTACTCATCTATTTCCCTAACTACCTACCTCCCTACCTACTTCCCTAACTACTTACCTCGCGTTTTTTCTTCCTCTGGCTCTCTGGTTGCATTGTCAAACAGCAGTTACACTTATTTGCAGCCCGTATAACAGTAGTTCCATCCCACAGCGAGGATCACCATCTGAGACACTGTCCCAGCCGCTAAGGCGGCTGCATGACCATGACTCGAACCATCCCGGGACTTGGCCCATCCTAATGGTTCGGTGATCAGTCACTGCGGGCCCCTCACTAGCTGACCCTTGCACACATGGCCAGGGAAACATCCTCTCATTGTCATAGTGATGGGAGGTAAAACCCTCGCCAGGTGGCAACATCAGCATTACACATTTCCACAGTTTACGAGTAATATAAAATTAATAAAATCATAGTGAGCATGCAATCAGATATACTGGTGAATTATAAGGTTAATATCACAACACATCAAACCATGCCTATTCTGTTCACACAGCTAGTTACTGTTGGATGGTTCTAGGGAAGATTCCCTGGTACGCTAATGAGGAGTAATCTTCTTAATTCTTCTTTCTTCGGGTGTCAGGGGTAGACTACCCTGACACCTGTTCGACCCGCCCAGGGGATTATTCTGTCCCTTTGTTGAGGGCTCAGGTCTGATGTCCGCTGCTGCGCCAGATCCAGTCGGATCTGGGGTACTGATCTTTGTGGCGGGTCGGTTGGGACCCACTGCTACCAGTGACACCTCGTGTCACCTTTCCCGTGGAGTCGAGCGGCGTGGGAGGTCCGTTTTGGGTCCTGCCCACCTCGGTTCCAAGCACTTGCTTCTGATGACTCTCAGGAGAACCCACTCCGCCTGTGGGGTTGGTACCTCCCGCCTCTGGAGTCTCTGACCTCCCACCTCCGACCGGGGTCTGCAGTCTTCAGTCCGGTAACTTTCTCCTGGCTGGCTCGCCAATTGTAGAGAATCCTTTCGGGACCCCCACATAAACTAAGTTTTTCCTATAAATCTAACACCTTCATCCATGGACTTAAAGAAAAACACAGGAGTCAGGTTTCGGCTGGTGTTCCGTTCAAATACTGTGCAGGCCTTTATTGCTAGAATTACAATCAGTACTAAACACAGGAGAGCCGGCTTCCCGGTGACCGACTCTGAAAACTTGTAGATTTTCATTCTTCTTTTATACTGTTCAAAAAAGCAGGGGCCGCCCTCAAGCTTCATCAGTCTTTCTCCGTTATGCGCAATCTGTCTCATTTACGCTCCATCAGACAGTTTCTGCCTTCAATTCAAACCCAAACAGGCCCCATATCTATGACATCACTGGTATATGTGTACAATTTTAGAGCATACATGTGACTTTTTCTGTTCCCATCTGTTGACATCTGGCCCCGCATGTGTATGCCTTCTCAGAGAGTGTCTGTCATATTCCCTTCCTCTGGCTCCAATGGTTGCATTGTCAAAAGCAGCCACACCTACTTCTCCTCATACTGCGGCCTCATAGTCATACATTTCTGCGCTCATCTTTATCCGCGCTACAGCTTGTTTGGGACCTTCTGCGTGTGTGTGCTTCTCAGAGGCAATCTGCCCCGCGAGAGAAACACACTCATTCCGTCCCCCTCCTTCCCTCAGCCAAGTGCCAGGGAGATAAAGACACACACCCACATACGCATACATACTCTGTGTTTCTTTTTTCTCCCTCAGTTTAAAGTTCTTATACAGATCATTCTGGAATGAAAAGTTTTCCATGTTAGATTCCAACCAAATGATTATATACAGTATATATATAAAAACACCAATTCCTCTACACTACCTCCTTCCCTACCTACTTCCCTAACTACCTACCTACCTACCTACTCTCCACCCTACCTACCTACCTACCTACCTACCTACCTACCTACCTACCTACCTACCTACCTACCTACCTACCTACCTCCCTACCTACTTCCCTCTCTATTCCCTTCCCCCCCTACCGACCTACTCACCTCTCCCACCTTCTGATGCTTTCCAGATACGAGAGAGCGTCGCGCAGGAGGTCCGGCGGGAGATCTACAACGAGCTGCTGGCCGCCGCGTCGCCGCGGGGATCCCCGCTTCCCAGCAAGCACCAGCCTTTGTAGTCACGACGACGCGGGAGACGCAGCCCTTCGTTCTCCAGCGTCAGTAACCGACGCAGCCCTTCCTTCTCCAGCGTCAGTAACCGACGCAGCCCTTCCTTCTCCAGCGCCAGTAACCGACGCAGCCCTTCGTTCTCCAGCGCCAGTAACCGACGCAGCCCTTCCTTCTCCAGCGTCAGTAACCGACGCAGCCCTTCGTTCTCCAGCGCCAGTAACCGACGCAGCCCTTCCTTCTCCAGCGCCAGTAACCGCAGCCTGAATGTCGCCGCTGTCTGAAACACTGTAGATCTGAACACCACTGAGGAACTCTAACACTGGACGTCTCCAACACTGATCACAAACCCAGACCTTCCGTTGGTTCCTGGACGGTTCCTGGACGGTTCCTGGACGGTTCCTGGACGGTTCCTGGACGGTTCCTGGACGGTTCCTGGACCCTCCCTGAGGTTCTGGTCATGGGCCGGGCCGTACCAGCTCCCGCCACCGATGACACTACCTGTACTACGAGTCATGGCGGCAGCGCGGTTATCGAACCCTGACCGTCCGGTTACATCACCACTACTAATCTCAGTCTGAGATGTGATAACAAAAACCAGCACCCGTTAAACGTAGCGTGTCTCAAACTGTGTCTGGTTATGGCGAGAGAACGTGAAAAGATCAAGTAAAATCAAAACAAGTTGTGCCGTTAATCTGCTGGTTTTTGTCCAATCAATGATCTGGTTTGTCCAATCAATGAATCAGTGGTTTTTCTTACTTTTTACTGTCAAAGTTTGAAGTCTCTTTGTGCCTGAAATCCTCAAATATCATTAACTTGATTTGGTTTGTGCCGTTCA
>NC_084592.1:49711219-49713719 GCF_033807715.1 Cololabis saira
AAGAGAACTTTCGCGGAGACTGAGATGGAGATGTTGTGGATGAGGTGGAGGACAGGAAAACCACCAGGAAAACCAAATTATTTGGTGGTCACAGTAGTAAAAAGTGATTTCCTGCCAGAATGTGATTTGTGGCCGCGGGAGCGCGCACAGCAGCCCGTTAAGCGATAGCGCTGAAATGTCAGATTTTCAGATTATGAAGCTCAAGAATGAGATCAAATCATATTTAGGCAGAAACAACTTTTCATTAACTGTATTTGGCCTTCAATATCTATAACACATAGATCTATAACTGCCGGCTCGGGTGTACATGGATCTATAAGTCTGATAAGTGATGACATGAATCTGCTTCATTTCACCACCTCACCGCCTGCGTCGCCAGTCCCCCATATCTTCAGTTGGTAATTGCATTAAAACAGCTGTTGATCTTTTATTAGAAAAATACAATGTTTGAATTTTATAGGGTATAAGGATAAGTAGGTAATGTAGCACTGAACATTTGAATCACCAAAGATTCACCAAGGGGATGATATACATTAGCACGGCAAAACCATGAGCAAAACAAAATGCTTGGTGGACGTCCAGATGCTGCAAGCCCTCAGGTGTCCTGATGGTCATGATGATCGACGTCCTGGGCTGCTCGTGTGCGGCGGAGGGACGGGGGTCCTGATGTTGCAAACAGAATCAGACAGATGACACCTATTATCAGGGTGCAATAAAATGCTCCGTTCCCTCCACTGGCTTCCCATCCATCACCGAATTGAATATAAAATCTCCCTGCTCACCTACCACTGTGTTCATGGAAATGCACCCGCCTACCTGAAGGACCTCATCTCACCCCAAATCTCCCAAAGAACCCTCCGCTCAGCTGACAAACACTACCTCCACCCCCCCAGAACAAAGCTCCAAAAAATGGGAGATGGGTCATTCCAGGCACTTTCAAGGCTCTGCAACGCCCTGCCTGACCACCTGAGGGCCCCCCAGACCACAGACTGTTTTAAAAGAAACTTAAAAACGTTACTTTTTAAGAAAGCCTATCCCTGATGTCCTGGGGCCTCATGTACAAAGACTTGCGTGGATTTCCTACTGAAACATGGCTTACGCTTAAATCCTGAAAACGTCCTATGCACAAAAAAATCCAGATGTATGAAACTGTGCGTAGGCATGAATCCAAGCACATTTCCTTTGTACATCCCAATCAACGTGGAATTGAGCGCACATGTAGGAGTACCAGACTCCTCCCTGTCCACGCCCCCATTTAAATATGCAAATGTATTTAAATATGTTTCCCTGTTTAATTGCACCATGATACAAGGAGCTGTGTCATCAACAGAACTATCCAGACTTTGATGACAAGCTGGTGATGATCATTAATTAGAATCAGGTGTGTTAAAGCAGTGAAACATTAAAACATGCAGGACACCGGCCCTTCTGGGATTCAGTTTGACACCTGTGACATATTTGTTTATTTTTTTTTTAATATTCTTTATTTCATTGAAAAAAATAAAATAATTCAATACAAATACAAATGTTCTTAACTCGTGAATGAAAAGCAAGCAGAAAGAAGAAGAATCTTATCTGATCTGCCCCTTTTTCCTAGAAATAACTTCACAAATAACATAAATTAATCATATAATCTGTACATTAATGGAATGAAAATGCTTCCTGTTAACGTACACATATTCATCCAGTGATGGTGCTTTTATAGCAATGTGTGTGCAGTCGATAGCTCCGATTACATTAGGAAAACCGGCTAGATATTCTTTCTCTTCTTACTGCGTCATTTGTGATATCTTCTAACACTGCCAAAGCTGCCATTGTTGTTAACGGTATTTCTGCACCACTTTGCGCATGGTTTTATATCCACTCGTGTAATTGCAGACATGTGAATGTGTTAATTGTTCATCAGTGTCTCTGATGTGCACATCACTCTGAGGGCTAATTGTTTTCACATTATTAACAGTTTCCCAGCATCACCACTAAGTGTCGCCAACGGACCAATAGCTGTGGAAACGTGCGTACGCCAGCCATGAAGTTGGCATCGGGCACCGCACATTTCCACGGTCATTTCACTCTTGATACATCTGAACGTTTGCGTGGAAAAGGGCGTACGCCATGTTTTTGTGCGTACGCACCCTTTGTACATGAGGCCCCAGGGGCCTCATTTAAAATGGACTGCGTAGGAGTCATACTGAAAGTGCACGTACGCTCAAAAGCCGAAAATGCCGGGCGCAAAAAAAAATCCGGATCAATAAAACCATGTGCACGCAGATTTGCACGCAACGTTCCTTTATGAATCACAGACCTGCGCAGCTGAATCCGCCTCTAATCCCGCCCTCTACACGCCCATAAATGCATATGGATGAGCCTACTGAGTATGCGCAGTGGCTTCCTGCAGCCTGTTTGGCGTCAGAATCAGAATGAATTAGAAGTAGCAGCCACCGTGATACTGACTTTCACGGAGACAGAGATGTTGTAGATGATGTGGAGGACAGGAAAACCA
>NC_084592.1:49716219-49768719 GCF_033807715.1 Cololabis saira
ACTAAATGTTGAAATAGCAGTAAAACCACATTCATTGATGAAATGACATAAGACCGTTTTTATATATATATATATATATATATATATATATATATATATATATATATATATATATATATATATATATATATATATATATATATATATATATATTATAGATTATTGATTATTGATTATTGATTATTGATTATTGCGCTGCTGCACTGTCGGTACATAAAAGCTGTCACAATTTTAATAAATGTATTAAAATGAACATATCAGTCTATTCAATTTTATTTTATTATTAACAAAGTTCTTCTCTCTGGCGAGTCGCTCTCTCTGCAGCTCCTATTTCAGCTCCCGGACATATTCTCTGTCAAAACACAGCAATGAAAAGTAATTATTTCATGAAAATACAACGAACTCCCGATATATAAAGTTGTCATAACACTTAGTTCACTTTTATTTACCTAGAAAGCATGCTAAGATAACTAACAGAAACCTAACATACTATTAAAGACCTAACGTTATTAGGACAAATATGCCAAGTTCTACATTCATTACAAATAGGCAACGTAGCTTTGTCACAATTTTTAATCGTTGTCCTTGCACTAAATTGAATTTAAAAAGTTATATTATAACGTTACTTACTTTTGTTGCACTTTTGTTTTCTCAATAAAGCTTTGAAAAAAAAGCGCTTCCCAGAACTTCTGGTTTTCCCTTGTTTTTGAGTGAATACAGACTACCGCTGCCTGCTGGTATGGAGGGGAATTACCTCTCACGCATGCGCAGAACGTACGTGCTAGTCAGGCCGTCGGGTGTCGTCTTTGCAATGTGTTCAAGACCCCGACACAGCCCGACACAGCCTGACACAGCCCGACACAGCCTGACACAGCCCGACACAGGCGCCGCGAGCCAACTCAGCAGTCGGCAGAGAGCGGGCAACGTCGGGTTGGTGTGTCAGGGCCTCAAGGGTTCAGATTTGTACGTTTTTGTACCATCATGCATCTGTTATTGATGAATCAAATGTATTAATCAGACCAAAGTTTTCTGCACCAGTTCCAGATCCATCACTGGAGAAGAGATGTCTTTCATGAAGGCTGAATAAACACAGAATTCCTCCTGTCCTGAAACTCTTTCTCTGCTCACAAAGTCCTTCTAGGAATGAAAACTTTATCGTCCAAAACATAATGTACAAACAGACGTGTTATTGGGACAGAAACACGTGACATGAATGGACTTTACATGGTCTAGACTGTCGTCCTCATCACTGACTTTATTGAAATCAGCACAAACTCAGATTTTTCTGATCATCAAGTCAATAATACTGAAGAGAAATATATGCAGACTATTGATCACATGTGTGACATCAATATGAACATCAGCCTTCATAAAGTCCATCACCTTTATAACTCTCATCTGTATGGAGCATTTATAATGATGAAGATGATGATAATGATGATGATGATGATGATGATGATGATGATGATGATGATGATGATGATGATGATGATGATGATGATGATGATGATGAATTGTGATGTATATTCTATTATTTAGTCAGGTTGGACAACTGCAGTTTGTCAGAGATCAGCTGTTCTTCTCTGGTCTCAGCTCTGAAGTCCAGCCCCTCCCATCTGGAACATCTGGACCTGAGTCTGAAAGACCTGCAGGCTGCAGATGTGAAGCAGCTTTCTGATCTGGTGGAGAGTCCAGACTACCAGCTGCAGACTCTCAGGTCAATGGAGGTTGGACTCGGTTCTGCTGCTTCCAGCAGTTTTCTACTAAAACCAGTTGGTATCAAAGATCAGTGTTTCCAGTGAAGCTGCAGCTTCTCAGCAGCTGCTTTGCTCATGAAGCTGTGAGAGGAGGATGATGACAGGCTGCAGGATTGGACAAAAACACAGAGACAGCAGTCGGCCAATAAGAGGGTCCAGATGTTTGTTGTAGACCAGTGTTGTGCTGGTGTTCACGTGTCCAGAAATAAAGGAGTATTTCAGCTGACGGCCTCCCAGGATGTTCAGACACACAGCTGCTCCACTGCAGCTATGAACTCTGAAGTCCTGGATGTGCTGATGGAGGGATCTCTGCAAACACTCCTTTATCTGCTCTCTTCTTTCTTCTTCCTCTACAGCTGATGGAGGGATCTCTGCTAACACTCCTTTATCTGCTCTCTTCTTTCTTCTTCCTCTACAGCTGGTGGAGGGATCTCTGCAAACACTCCTTTATCTGCTCTCTTCTTTCTTCTTCCTCTACAGCTGATGGAGGGATCTCTGCTAACACTCCTTTATCTGCTCTCTTCTTTCTTCTTCCCTCTACAGCTGATGGAGGCAAACACTCCTTTATCTGCTCTCTTCTTTCTTCTTCCTCTACAGCTGATGGAGGGATCTCTGCAAACACTCCTTTATCTGCTCTCTTCTTTTTTCTTCCCTCTACAGCTGATGGAGGGATCTCTGCAAACACTCCTTTATCTCCTCTCTTCTTTTTTATTCCTCTACAGCTGATGGAGGGATCTCTGCTAACACTCCTTTATCTGCTCTCTTCTTTCTTCTTCCCTCTACAGGTGATGGAGGGATCTCTGCAAACACTCATTTATCTGCTCTCTTCTTTCTTCTTCCCTCTACAGCTGATGGAGGGATCTCTGCAAACACTCCTTTATCTGCTCACTTCTTTCTTCTTCCCTCTACAGCTGATGGAGGGATCTCTGCAAACACTCCTTTATCTGCTCTCTTCTTTCTTCTTCATTATACAGCTGATGGAGGGATCTCTGCAAACAATCCTTTATCTGCTCTCTTCTTTCTTCTTCCTCTACAGCTGATGGAGGGATCTCTGCAAACACTCCTTTATCTGCACTCTTCTTTCTTCTTCTTTGTTCTTCCATCTAGAGCTGATGGAGGGATCTCTGCAAACACTCCTTTAACTGCTCTCTTCTTTCTTCTTCCTCTACAGCTGATGGAGTGATCTCTACAAACAGTCCTTCATCTGCTCTCTTATTTCATCTTCTTTGTTCTTCCATCTAGAGCTGATGGAGGGACCTCTGCAAACACTACTTTAACTGCTCTCTTCGTTCTTCTTCTTCCCTCTACAGCTGATGGAGGAATCTCGGAAAAAAGTCATATATCTGCTCTCTTCTTTCTTCCCTCCACAGCTGATGGAGGGATCTCTGCAAACACTCCTTTATCTGCTCTCTTCTTTCTTCTTCCTCTACAGCTGATGGAGGGATCTCTGCTAACACTCCTTTATCTGCTCCCTTCTTTCTTCCTCCTCTACAGCTGATGGAGGCAAACACTCCTTTATATGCTCTCTTCTTTCTTCTTCCTCTACAGCTGATGGAGGGATCTCTGCAAACACTCCTTTATCTGCTCTCTTCTTTCTTCTTCCCTCTACAGCTGATGGAGGCATCTCTGCAAACACTTATTTATCTGCTCTCTTCTTTCTTCTTCCCTCTGATGGAGGCATCTCTGCAAACACTTATTTAACTGCTCTCTTCTTTCTTCTTCCCTCTGATGGAGGGATCTCTGCTAACACTCATTTATCTGCTCTCTTCTTTTTTCTTCACTCTACAGCTGATGGAGGAATCTCTGCAAACACTCCTTTTTCTGCTCTCTTCTTTCTTCTTCCCTCTACAGCTGATGGAGGGATCTCTGCAAACACTCCTTTATCTGCTCTCTTCTTTCTTCTTCCCTCTGATGGACCGATCTCTGCAAACACTCCTTTATCTGCTCTCTTCTTTCTTCTTCCCTCTACAGCTGATGGAGGGGTCTCTGCAAACACTTCTTTATCTTCTCCCTTCTTTCTTCTTCCCTCTACAGCCAATGGATGGATCTCTGCAAACACTCCTTTATCTGCTCTCTTCTTTCTTCTTCCCTCTGATGGACCGATCTCTGCAAACACTCCTTCATCTGCTCTCTTCTTTCTTCTTCCCTCTACAGCTGATGGAGGGGTCTCTGCAAACACTTCTTTATCTTCTCCCTTCTTTCTTCTTCCCTCTACAGCCAATGGATGGATCTCTGCAAACACTTATTTATCTGCTCTCTTCTTTCTTCTTCCCTCTACAGCTGAAGGAGGGGTCTCTTCAAACACTTCTTTATCTGCTCCCTTCTTTCTTCTTCCCTCTACAGCTGATGGAGGGATCTCTGCAAACACTCCTTTATCTGCTCTCTTCTTTCTTCTTCCCTCTGATGGAGGGATCTCAGCAAACACTCCTTTATCTGCTCTCTTCTTTCCTTTTCCATTTACAGCTGATGGAGGGATCTCTGCAAAAAACTCCTTTATCTGCTCTCTTCTTTCTTCTTCCTCTACAGCTGATGGAGGGATCTCTGCAAACACTCCTTTATCTGCTCTCTTCTTTCTTCTACCCTCTACAGCTGATGGAGGCAAACACTCCTTTATCTGCTCTCTTCTTTCTTCTTCCCGTTACAGCTAATGGAGGGATCTCTGCAAACACTCCTTTATCTGCTCTCTTCTTTCTTCTACCCTCTACAGCTGATGGAGGGATCTCTGAAAAAACTCCTTTATCTCCTCTCTAATTTCTTCTTCCCTCCACAGCTGATGGAAGGATCTCTGCAAACACTCCTTTATCTGCTCTCTCATTTCTTCTTCTTTCTTCTTCCCTCTATAGCTGATGGAGGGATCTCTAAAAACACTCCATTAGCTGCTCTCTTCCTTCTTCTTACTCTACAGATGATGGAGGGATCTCTGCAAACACTCCTTTATCTGCACTCTTCTTTCTTCTTCCCTCTGCAGCTGATGGAGCGATCTCTGAAAAAACTCCTTTATCTCCTTTCTAATTTCTTCTTCCCTCTACAGCTGATGGAGCGATCTCTGAAAAAACTCCTTTATCTCCTTTCTAATTTCTTCTTCCCTCTACAGCTGATGGAGGGATCTCTGCAAACACTCCTTTATCTGCTCTCTTCTTTCTTCTTCATTCTACAGCTGATGGAGGGATCTCTGCAAACAATCCTTTATCTGCTCTCTTCTTTCTTCTTCCCTCTACAGCTGAAGGAGGGGTCTCTTCAAACACTTCTTTATCTGCTCCCTTCTTTCTTCTTCCCTCTACAGCTGATGGAGGGATCTCTGCAAACACTCCGTTATCTGCTCTCTTCTTTCTTCTTCCCTCTGATGGAGGGATCTCAGCAAACACTCCTTTATCTGCTCTCTTCTTTCCTTTTCCATTTACAGCTGATGGAGGGATCTCTGCAAAAAACTCCTTTATCTGCTCTCTTCTTTCTTCTTCCTCTACAGCTGATGGAGGGATCTCTGCAAACACTCCTTTATCTGCTCTCTTCTTTCTTCTACCCTCTACAGCTGATGGAGGCAAACACTCCTTTATCTGCTCTCTTCTTTCTTCTTCCCGTTACAGCTAATGGAGAGATCTCTGCAAACACTCCTTTATCTGCTCTCTTCTTTCTTCTACCCTCTACAGCTGATGGAGGGATCTCTGAAAAAACTCCTTTATCTCCTCTCTAATTTCTTCTTCCCTCCACAGCTGATGGAAGGATCTCTGCAAACACTCCTTTATCTGCTCTCTCATTTCTTCTTCTTTCTTCTTCCCTCTATAGCTGATGGAGGGATCTCTAAAAACACTCCATTAGCTGCTCTCTTCCTTTTTCTTACTCTACAGATGATGGAGGGATCTCTGCAAACACTCCTTTATCTGCACTCTTCTTTCTTCTTCCCTCTGCAGCTGATGGAGCGATCTCTGAAAAAACTCCTTTATCTCCTTTCTAATTTCTTCTTCCCTCTACAGCTGATGGAGCGATCTCTGAAAAAACTCCTTTATCTCCTTTCTAATTTCTTCTTCCCTCTACAGCTGATGGAGGGATCTCTGCAAACACTCCTTTATCTGCTCTCTTCTTTCTTCTTCATTCTACAGCTGATGGAGGGATCTCTGCAAACAATCCTTTATCTGCTCTCTTCTTTCTTCTTCCCTCTACAGCTGATGGAGGCAAACACTCCTTTATCTGCTCTCTTCTTTCTTCTTCCTCTACAGCTGATGGAGGGATCTCTGCGAACACTCCTTTATCTGCACTCTTCTTTCCTTTTCCATTTACAGCTGATGGAGGGATCTCTGCAAAAAACTCCTTTATCTGCTCTCTTCTTTCTTCTTCCTCTACAGCTGATGGAGGGATCTCTGCAAACACTCCTTTATCTGCTCTCTTCTTTCTTCTACCCTCTACAGCTGATGGAGGCAAACACTCCTTTATCTGCTCTCTTCTTTCTTCTACCCTCTACAGCTGATGGAGGGATCTCTGAAAAAACTCCTTTATCTCCTCTCTAATTTCTTCTTCCCTCCACAGCTGATGGAAGAATCTCTGCAAACACTCCTTTATCTGCTCTCTTTTTTCTTCTTCTTTCTTCTTCCCTCTATAGCTGATGGAGGGATCTCTAAAAACACTCCATTATCTGCTCTCTTCCTTCTTCTTACTCTACAGATGATGGAGGGATCTCTGCAAACACTCCTTTATCTGCACTCTTCTTTCTTCTTCCCTCTGCAGCTGATGGAGCGATCTCTGAAAAAACTCCATTATCTCCTTTCTAATTTCTTCTTCCCTCTACAGCTGATGGAGGCAAACACTCCTTTATCTCATATCTTCTTTCTGCTTCCCTCTACAGCTGATGGAGGGATATCTGAAAAAACTCCTTTATCTCCTTTCTAATTTCTTCTTCCCTCTATAGCTGATGGAGGGATCTCTGCAAACACTCCTTTATCTGTTCTCTTCTTTCTTCTTCCTCTACAGCTGATGGAGGGATCTCTGCAAACACTCCTTTATCTGCTCACTTCTTTCTTCTTCACTCTACAGCTGATGGAGGGATCTCTGCAAACACTTCTTTATCTTCTCCCTTCTTTCTTCTTCCCTCTACAGCCAATGGATGGATCTCTGCAAACACTTATTTATCTGCTCTCTTCTTTCTTCTTCCCTCTACAGCTGAAGGAGGGGTCTCTGCAAACACTTCTTTATCTGCTCCCTTCTTTCTTCTTCCCTCTACAGCTGTTGGAGGGATCTCTGCAAACACTCCTTTATCTGCTCTCTTCTTTCTTCTTCCTCTACAGCTGATGGAGGGATCTCTGCAAACACTTCTTTATCTGCTCTCTTCTTTCTCCTTCCCTCTACAGCAGATGGAGGGATCTCTGCAAACAATCCCTTATCTGCTCTCTTCTTTCTTCTTCCTCTACAGCTGATGGAGGGATCTCTGCAAACACTCCTTCATCTGCTCTCTTCTTTCTTCTTCCCTCTACAGCTGATGGAGGAATCTCGGAAAAAGGTCCTATATCTGCTTTCTTATTTCTTCCCTCTACAGCTGATGGAGGGATCTCTGAAAAAACTCCTTTATCTGCTCTCTTCTTTCTTCTTCATCTACAGCTGATGGAGGGATCTCTGCCAACACTCCTTTATCTGCTCTCTTCTTTCTTCTTCCTCTACAGCTGATGGAGGGATCTCTGCAAACACTTCTTTATCTGCTCTCTTCTTTCTTCTTCCCTCTGCAGCTGATGGAGCGATCTCTGAAAAAACTCCTTTATCTCCTTTCTAATTTCTTCTTCCCTCTACAGCTGATGGAGGGATCTCTGCAAACACTCCTTTATCTGCTCTCTTCTTTCTTCTTCCCTCTACAGCTGATGGAGGGATCTCTGCAAACACTCCTTTATCTGTTCTCTTCTTTCTTCTACCCTCTACAGCTGATGGAGGCAAACACTCCTTTATCTTCTCCCTTCTTTCTTCTTCCCTATACAGCCAATGGATGGATCTCTGCAAACACTTATTTATCTGCTCTCTTCTTTCTTCTTCCCTCTACAGCTGAAGGAGGGGTCTCTGCAAACACTTTTTTATCTGCTCCCTTCTTTCTTCTTCCCTCTACAGCTGATGGAGGGATCTCTGCAAACACTCCTTTATCTGCTCTCTTCTTTCTTCTTCCCTCTGATGGAGGGATCTCAGCAAACACTCCTTTATCTGCTCTCTTCTTTCTTCTTCCTCTACAGCTGATGGAGGGATCTCTGCAAAAACTCCTTTATCTGCTCTCTTCTTTCTTCTTCCTCTACAGCTGATGGAGGGATCTCTGCAAACACTCCTTTATCTGCTCTCTTCTTTCTTCTACCCTCTACAGCTGATGGAGGCAAACACTCCTTTATCTGCTCTCTTCTTTCTTCTTCCTCTACAGCTGATGGAGGGATCTCTGCAAACACTCCTTTATCTGCTCTCTTCTTTTTTCTTCCCTCTACAGCTGATGGAGGGATCTCTGCAAACACTCCTTTATCTCCTCTCTTCTTTTTTATTCCTCTACAGCTGATGGAGGGATCTCTGCTAACACTCCTTTATCTGCTCTCTTCTTTCTTCTTCCCTCTACAGGTGATGGAGGGATCTCTGCAAAAACTCATTTATCTGCTCTCTTCTTTCTTCTTCCCTCTACAGCTGATGGAGGGATCTCTGCAAACACTCCTTTATCTGCTCACTTCTTTCTTCTTCCCTCTACAGCTGATGGAGGGATCTCTGCAAACACTCCTTTATCTGCTCTCTTCTTTCTTCTTCATTATACAGCTGATGGAGGGATCTCTGCAAACAATCCTTTATCTGCTCTCTTCTTTCTTCTTCCTCTACAGCTGATGGAGGGATCTCTGCAAACACTCCTTTATCTGCACTCTTCTTTCTTCTTCTTTGTTCTTCCATCTAGAGCTGATGGAGGGATCTCTGCAAACACTCCTTTAACTGCTCTCTTCTTTCTTCTTCCTCTACAGCTGATGGAGTGATCTCTACAAACAGTCCTTCATCTGCTCTCTTATTTCATCTTCTTTGTTCTTCCATCTAGAGCTGATGGAGGGACCTCTGCAAACACTACTTTAACTGCTCTCTTCGTTCTTCTTCTTCCCTCTACAGCTGATGGAGGAATCTCGGAAAAAAGTCATATATCTGCTCTCTTCTTTCTTCCCTCCACAGCTGATGGAGGGATCTCTGCAAACACTCCTTTATCTGCTCTCTTCTTTCTTCTTCCTCTACAGCTGATGGAGGGATCTCTGCTAACACTCCTTTATCTGCTCTCTTCTTTCTTCCTCCTCTACAGCTGATGGAGGCAAACACTCCTTTATATGCTCTCTTCTTTCTTCTTCCTCTACAGCTGATGGAGGGATCTCTGCAAACACTCCTTTATCTGCTCTCTTCTTTCTTCTTCCCTCTACAGCTGATGGAGGCATCTCTGCAAACACTTATTTATCTGCTCTCTTCTTTCTTCTTCCCTCTGATGGAGGCATCTCTGCAAACACTTATTTAACTGCTCTCTTCTTTCTTCTTCCCTCTGATGGAGGGATCTCTGCTAACACTCATTTATCTGCTCTCTTCTTTTTTCTTCACTCTACAGCTGATGGAGGAATCTCTGCAAACACTCCTTTTTCTGCTCTCTTCTTTCTTCTTCCCTCTACAGCTGATGGAGGGATCTCTGCAAACACTCCTTTATCTGCTCTCTTCTTTCTTCTTCCCTCTGATGGACCGATCTCTGCAAACACTCCTTTATCTGCTCTCTTCTTTCTTCTTCCCTCTACAGCTGATGGAGGGGTCTCTGCAAACACTTCTTTATCTTCTCCCTTCTTTCTTCTTCCCTCTACAGCCAATGGATGGATCTCTGCAAACACTTATTTATCTGCTCTCTTCTTTCTTCTTCCCTCTACAGCTGAAGGAGGGGTCTCTTCAAACACTTCTTTATCTGCTCCCTTCTTTCTTCTTCCCTCTACAGCTGATGGAGGGATCTCTGCAAACACTCCTTTATCTGCTCTCTTCTTTCTTCTTCCCTCTGATGGAGGGATCTCAGCAAACACTCCTTTATCTGCTCTCTTCTTTCCTTTTCCATTTACAGCTGATGGAGGGATCTCTGCAAAAAACTCCTTTATCTGCTCTCTTCTTTCTTCTTCCTCTACAGCTGATGGAGGGATCTCTGCAAACACTCCTTTATCTGCTCTCTTCTTTCTTCTACCCTCTACAGCTGATGGAGGCAAACACTCCTTTATCTGCTCTCTTCTTTCTTCTTCCCGTTACAGCTAATGGAGGGATCTCTGCAAACACTCCTTTATCTGCTCTCTTCTTTCTTCTACCCTCTACAGCTGATGGAGGGATCTCTGAAAAAACTCCTTTATCTCCTCTCTAATTTCTTCTTCCCTCCACAGCTGATGGAAGGATCTCTGCAAACACTCCTTTATCTGCTCTCTCATTTCTTCTTATTTCTTCTTCCCTCTATAGCTGATGGAGGGATCTCTAAAAACACTCTATTAGCTGCTCTCTTCCTTCTTCTTACTCTACAGATGATGGAGGGATCTCTGCAAACACTCCTTTATCTGCACTCTTCTTTCTTCTTCCCTCTGCAGCTGATGGAGCGATCTCTGAAAAAACTCCTTTATCTCCTTTCTAATTTCTTCTTCCCTCTACAGCTGATGGAGCGATCTCTGAAAAAACTCCTTTATCTCCTTTCTAATTTCTTCTTCCCTCTACAGCTGATGGAGCGATCTCTGAAAAAACTCCTTTATCTGCTCTCTTCTTTCTTCTTCATTCTACAGCTGATGGAGGGATCTCTGCAAACAATCCTTTATCTGCTCTCTTCTTTCTTCTTCCCTCTACAGCTGATGGAGGCAAACACTCCTTTATCTGCTCTCTTCTTTCTTCTTCCTCTACAGCTGATGGAGGGATCTCTGCGAACACTCCTTTATCTGCACTCTTCTTTCCTTTTCCATTTACAGCTGATGGAGGGATCTCTGCAAAAAACTCCTTTATCTGCTCTCTTCTTTCTTCTTCCTCTACAGCTGATGGAGGGATCTCTGCAAACACTCCTTTATCTGCTCTCTTCTTTCTTCTACCCTCTACAGCTGATGGAGGGATCTCTGAAAAAACTCCTTTATCTCCTCTCTAATTTCTTCTTCCCTCCACAGTTGATGGAAGGATCTCTGCAAACACTCCTTTATCTGCTCTCTTATTTCTTCTTCTTTCTTCTTCCCTCTATAGCTGATGGAGGGATCTCTAAAAACACTCCATTATCTGCTCTCTTCCTTCTTCTTACTCTACAGATGATGGAGGGATCTCTGCAAACACTCCTTTATCTGCACTCTTCTTTCTTCTTCCCTCTGCAGCTGATGGAGCGATCTCTGAAAAAACTCCATTATCTCCTTTCTAATTTCTTCTTCCCTCTACAGCTGATAGAGCCAAACACTCCTTTATCTCATCTCTTCTTTCTGCTTCCCTCTACAGCTGATGGAGGGATCTCTGCAAACACTCCTTTATCTGCTCTCTTCTTTCTTCTTCCCTCTGATGGAGCGATCTCTGAAAAAACTCCTTTATCTCCTTTCTAATTTCTTCTTCCCTCTACAGCTGATGGAGGGATCTCTGCAAACACTCCTTTATCTGCTCTCTTCTTTCTTCTTCCCTCTACAGCTGATGGAGGGATCTCTGCAAACACTCCTTTATCTGTTCTCTTCTTTCTTCTACCCTCTACAGCTGATGGAGGCAAACACTCCTTTATCTTCTCCCTTCTTTCTTCTTCCCTATACAGCCAATGGATGGATCTCTGCAAACACTTATTTATCTGCTCTCTTCTTTCTTCTTCCCTCTACAGCTGAAGGAGGGGTCTCTGCAAACACTTTTTTATCTGCTCCCTTCTTTCTTCTTCCCTCTACAGCTGATGGAGGGATCTCTGCAAACACTCCTTTATCTGCTCTCTTCTTTCTTCTTCCCTCTGATGGAGGGATCTCAGCAAACACTCCTTTATCTGCTCTCTTCTTTCTTCTTCCTCTACAGCTGATGGAGGGATCTCTGCAAAAACTCCTTTATCTGCTCTCTTCTTTCTTCTTCCTCTACAGCTGATGGAGGGATCTCTGCAAACACTCCTTTATCTGCTCTCTTCTTTCTTCTACCCTCTACAGCTGATGGAGGCAAACACTCCTTTATCTGCTCTCTTCTTTCTTCTTCCCTCCACAGCTGATGGAGGGATCTCTGCAAACACTCCTTTATCTGCTCTCTTATTTCTTCTTCTTTCTTCTTCCCTCTATAGCTGATGGAGGGATCTCTGAAAACACTCCATTATCTGCTCTCTTCTTTCTTCTTACTCTACAGATGATGGAGGGATCTCTGCAAACACTCCTTTATCTCCTTTCTAATTTCTTCTTCCCTCTACAGCTGATAGAGCCAAACACTCCTTTATCTCATGTCTTCTTTCTGCTTCCCTCTACAGCTGATGGAGGGATATCTGAAAAAACTCCTTTATCTCCTTTCTAATTTCTTCTTCCCTCTATAGCTGATGGAGGGATCTCTGCAAACACTCCTTTATCTGTTCTCTTCTTTCTTCTTCCTCTACAGCTGATGGAGGGATCTCTGCAAACACTCCTTTATCTGCTCACTTCTTTCTTCTTCACTCTACAGCTGATGGAGGGATCTCTGCAAACACTTCTTTATCTTCTCCCTTCTTTCTTCTTCCCTCTACAGCCAATGGATGGATCTCTGCAAACACTTATTTATCTGCTCTCTTCTTTCTTCTTCCCTCTACAGCTGAAGGAGGGGTCTCTGCAAACACTTCTTTATCTGCTCCCTTCTTTCTTCTTCCCTCTACAGCTGTTGGAGGGATCTCTGCAAACACTCCTTTATCTGCTCTCTTCTTTCTTCTTCCCTCTACAGCTGATGGAGGAATCTCGGAAAAAGGTCCTATATCTGCTTTCTTATTTCTTCCCTCTACAGCTGATGGAGGGATCTCTGAAAAAACTCCTTTATCTGCTCTCTTCTTTCTTCTTCATCTACAGCTGATGGAGGGATCTCTGCCAACACTCCTTTATCTGCTCTCTTCTTTCTTCTTCCTCTACAGCTGATGGAGGGATCTCTGCAAACACTTCTTTATCTGCTCTCTTCTTTCTTCTTCCCTCTGCAGCTGATGGAGCGATCTCTGAAAAAACTCCTTTATCTCCTTTCTAATTTCTTCTTCCCTCTACAGCTGATGGAGGGATCTCTGCAAACACTCCTTTATCTGCTCTCTTCTTTCTTCTTCCCTCTACAGCTGATGGAGGGATCTCTGCAAACACTCCTTTATCTGTTCTCTTCTTTCTTCTACCCTCTACAGCTGATGGAGGCAAACACTCCTTTATCTTCTCCCTTCTTTCTTCTTCCCTATACAGCCAATGGATGGATCTCTGCAAACACTTATTTATCTGCTCTCTTCTTTCTTCTTCCCTCTACAGCTGAAGGAGGGGTCTCTGCAAACACTTTTTTATCTGCTCCCTTCTTTCTTCTTCCCTCTACAGCTGATGGAGGGATCTCTGCAAACACTCCTTTATCTGCTCTCTTCTTTCTTCTTCCCTCTGATGGAGGGATCTCAGCAAACACTCCTTTATCTGCTCTCTTCTTTCTTCTTCCTCTACAGCTGATGGAGGGATCTCTGCAAAAACTCCTTTATCTGCTCTCTTCTTTCTTCTTCCTCTACAGCTGATGGAGGGATCTCTGCAAACACTCCTTTATCTGCTCTCTTCTTTCTTCTACCCTCTACAGCTGATGGAGGCAAACACTCCTTTATCTGCTCTCTTCTTTCTTCTTCCCTCCACAGCTGATGGAGGGATCTCTGCAAACACTCCTTTATCTGTTCTCTTATTTCTTCTTCTTTCTTCTTCCCTCTATAGCTGATGGAGGGATCTCTGAAAACACTCCATTATCTGCTCTCTTCTTTCTTCTTACTCTACAGATGATGGAGGGATCTCTGCAAACACTCCTTTATCTCCTTTCTAATTTCTTCTTCCCTCTACAGCTGATAGAGCCAAACACTCCTTTATCTCATATCTTCTTTCTGCTTCCCTCTACAGCTGATGGAGGGATATCTGAAAAAACTCCTTTATCTCCTTTCTAATTTCTTCTTCCCTCTATAGCTGATGGAGGGATCTCTGCAAACACTCCTTTATCTGTTCTCTTCTTTCTTCTTCCTCTACAGCTGATGGAGGGATCTCTGCAAACACTCCTTTATCTGCTCACTTCTTTCTTCTTCACTCTACAGCTGATGGAGGGATCTCTGCAAACACTTCTTTATCTTCTCCCTTCTTTCTTCTTCCCTCTACAGCCAATGGATGGATCTCTGCAAACACTCCTTTATCTGCTCTCTTCTTTCTTCTTCCTCTACAGCTGATGGAGGGATCTCTGCAAACACTTCTTTATCTGCTCTCTTCTTTCTCCTTCCCTCTACAGCAGATGGAGGGATCTCTGCAAACAATCCCTTATCTGCTCTCTTCTTTCTTCTTCCTCTACAGCTGATGGAGGGATCTCTGCAAACACTCCTTCATCTGCTCTCTTCTTTCTTCTTCCCTCTACAGCTGATGGAGGAATCTCGGAAAAAGGTCCTATATCTGCTTTCTTATTTCTTCCCTCTACAGCTGATGGAGGGATCTCTGAAAAAACTCCTTTATCTGCTCTCTTCTTTCTTCTTCATCTACAGCTGATGGAGGGATCTCTGCCAACACTCCTTTATCTGCTCTCTTCTTTCTTCTTCCTCTACAGCTGATGGAGGGATCTCTGCAAACACTTCTTTATCTGCTCTCTTCTTTCTTCTTCCCTCTGCAGCTGATGGAGCGATCTCTGAAAAAACTCCTTTATCTCCTTTCTAATTTCTTCTTCCCTCTACAGCTGATGGAGGGATCTCTGCAAACACTCCTTTATCTGCTCTCTTCTTTCTTCTTCCCTCTACAGCTGATGGAGGGATCTCTGCAAACACTCCTTTATCTGTTCTCTTCTTTCTTCTACCCTCTACAGCTGATGGAGGCAAACACTCCTTTATCTTCTCCCTTCTTTCTTCTTCCCTATACAGCCAATGGATGGATCTCTGCAAACACTTATTTATCTGCTCTCTTCTTTCTTCTTCCCTCTACAGCTGAAGGAGGGGTCTCTGCAAACACTTTTTTATCTGCTCCCTTCTTTCTTCTTCCCTCTACAGCTGATGGAGGGATCTCTGCAAACACTCCTTTATCTGCTCTCTTCTTTCTTCTTCCCTCTGATGGAGGGATCTCAGCAAACACTCCTTTATCTGCTCTCTTCTTTCTTCTTCCTCTACAGCTGATGGAGGGATCTCTGCAAAAACTCCTTTATCTGCTCTCTTCTTTCTTCTTCCTCTACAGCTGATGGAGGGATCTCTGCAAACACTCCTTTATCTGCTCTCTTCTTTCTTCTACCCTCTACAGCTGATGGAGGCAAACACTCCTTTATCTGCTCTCTTCTTTCTTCTTCCCTCCACAGCTGATGGAGGGATCTCTGCAAACACTCCTTTATCTGCTCTCTTATTTCTTCTTCTTTCTTCTTCCCTCTATAACTGATGGAGGGATCTCTGAAAACACTCCATTATCTGCTCTCTTCTTTCTTCTTACTCTACAGATGATGGAGGGATCTCTGCAAACACTCCTTTATCTCCTTTCTAATTTCTTCTTCCCTCTACAGCTGATAGAGCCAAACACTCCTTTATCTCATATCTTCTTTCTGCTTCCCTCTACAGCTGATGGAGGGATATCTGAAAAAACTCCTTTATCTCCTTTCTAATTTCTTCTTCCCTCTATAGCTGATGGAGGGATCTCTGCAAACACTCCTTTATCTGTTCTCTTCTTTCTTCTTCCTCTACAGCTGATGGAGGGATCTCTGCAAACACTCCTTTATCTGCTCACTTCTTTCTTCTTCACTCTACAGCTGATGGAGGGATCTCTGCAAACACTTCTTTATCTTCTCCCTTCTTTCTTCTTCCCTCTACAGCCAATGGATGGATCTCTGCAAACACTTATTTATCTGCTCTCTTCTTTCTTCTTCCCTCTACAGCTGAAGGAGGGGTCTCTTCAAACACTTCTTTATCTGCTCCCTTCTTTCTTCTTCCCTCTACAGCTGTTGGAGGGATCTCTGCAAACACTCCTTTATCTGCTCTCTTCTTTCTTCTTCCTCTACAGCTGATGGAGGGATCTCTGCAAACACTTCTTTATCTGCTCTCTTCTTTCTCCTTCCCTCTACAGCAGATGGAGGGATCTCTGCAAACAATCCCTTATCTGCTCTCTTCTTTCTTCTTCCTCTACAGCTGATGGAGGGATCTCTGCAAACACTCCTTCATCTGCTCTCTTCTTTCTTCTTCCCTCTACAGCTGATGGAGGAATCTCGGAAAAAGGTCCTATATCTGCTTTCTTATTTCTTCCCTCTACAGCTGATGGAGGGATCTCTGAAAAAACTCCTTTATCTGCTCTCTTCTTTCTTCTTCATCTACAGCTGATGGAGGGATCTCTGCCAACACTCCTTTATCTGCTCTCTTCTTTCTTCTTCCTCTACAGCTGATGGAGGGATCTCTGCAAACACTTCTTTATCTGCTCTCTTCTTTCTTCTTCCCTCTGCAGCTGATGGAGCGATCTCTGAAAAAACTCCTTTATCTCCTTTCTAATTTCTTCTTCCCTCTACAGCTGATGGAGGGATCTCTGCAAACACTCCTTTATCTGCTCTCTTCTTTCTTCTTCCCTCTACAGCTGATGGAGGGATCTCTGCAAACACTCCTTTATCTCCTCTCTTCTTTTTTATTCCTCTACAGCTGATGGAGGGATCTCTGCTAACACTCCTTTATCTGCTCTCTTCTTTCTTCTTCCCTCTACAGGTGATGGAGGGATCTCTGCAAACACTCCTTTATCTGCTCTCGTCTTTCTTCTTCCCTCTACAGCTGATGGAGGGAACTCTGCAAACACTCCTTTATCTGCTCACTTCTTTCTTCTTCCCTCTACAGCTGATGGAGAGATCTCTGCAAACACTCCTTTATCTGCTCTCTTCTTTCTTCTTCATTCTACAGCTGATGGATGGATCTCTGCAAACAATCCTTTATCTGCTCTCTTCTTTCTTCTTCCCTCTACAGCTGATGGAGGCAAACACTCCTTTATCTGCTCTCTTCTTTCTTCTTCCTCTACAGCTGATGGAGGGATCTCTGCGAACACTCCTTTATCTGCACTCTTCTTTCTTCTTCTTTGTTCTTCCATTTAGAGCTGATGGAGGGATCTCTGCAAACACTCCTTTAACTGCTCTCTTCTTTCTTCTTCCTCTACAGCTGATGGAGGGATCTCTGCAAACACTCCTTTTTCTGCTCTCTTCTTTCTTCTTCCCTCTACAGCTGATGGAGGGATCTCTGCAAACACTCCTTTATCTGCTCTCTTCTTTCTTCTTCCCTCTGATGGAGGGATCTCAGCAAACACTCCTTTATCCGTTCTCCTCTTTGTTTCTCCATTTACAGCTGATGGAGGGATCTCTGCAAAAACTCCTTTATCTGCTCTCTTCTTTCTTCTTCCCTCTACAGCTGATGGAGGAATCTCGGAAAAAGGTCCTATATCTGCTTTCTTATTTCTTCCCTCCACAGCTGATGGAGGGATCTCTGCAAACACTCCTTTATCTGCTATCTTCTTTCTTCTTCATGTACAGCTGATGGAGGGATCTCTGCCAATACTCCTTCATCTGCTCTCTTATTTCTTCTTCTTTCTTCTTCCCTCTACAGCTGATGGAGGGATCTCTGCCAACACTCCTTCATCTGCTCTCTTATTTCTTCTTCTTTCTTCTTCCCTCTACAGCTGATATAGGGATCTCTGAAAGAACTCCTTTATCTCCTTTCTAATTTCTTCTTCCCTCTACAGAAGATGGACGGATATCTGCAAACACTCCTTTATCTGCTCTCTTCTTTCTTCTTCCTCTACAGCTGATGGAGGGATCTCTGCAAACACTCCTTTTTCTGCTCTCTTCTTTCTTCTTCCCTCTACAGCTGATGGAGGGATCTCTGCAAACACTCCTTTATCTGCTCTCTTCTTTCTTCTTCCCTCTGATGGAGGGATATCAGCAAACACTCCTTTATCTGCTCTCCTCTTTGTTTTTCCATTTACAGCTGATGGAGGGATCTCTGCAAAAACTCCTTTATCTGCTCTCTTCTTTCTTCTTCCCTCTACAGCTGATGGAGGAATCTCGGACAAAGGTCCTATATCTGCTTTCTTATTTCTTCCCTCTACAGCTGATGGAGGGATCTCTGAAAAAAACTCCTTTATCTCCTCTCTAATTTCTTCTTCCTCCACAGCTGATGGAGGGGTCTCTGCAAACACTTATTTATCTGCTCTCTTCTTTCTTCTTCCCTCTACGGCTGAAGGAGGGGTCTCTTCAAACACTTCTTTATCTTCTCCCTTCTTTCTTCTTCCCTCTACAGCTGATGGAGGGATCTCTGCAAACACTCCTTTATCTGCTCTCTTCTTTCTTCTTCCCTCTGATGGAGGGATCTCAGCAAACACTCCTTTATCTGCTCTCTTCTTTCCTTTTCCATTTACAGCTGATGGAGGGATCTCTGCAATAAACTCCTTTATCTGCTCTCTTCTTTCTTCTTCCTCTACAGCTGATGGAGGGATCTCTGCAAACACTCCTTTATCTGCTCTCTTCTTTCTTCTACCCTCTACAGCTGATGGAGGCAAACACTCCTTTATCTGCTCTCTTCTTTCTTCTACCCTCTACAGCTGATGGAGGGATCTCTGAAAAAACTCCTTTATCTCCTCTCTAATTTCTTCTTCCCTCCACAGCTGATGGAAGGATCTCTGCAAACACTCCTTTATCTGCTCTCTTATTTCTTCTTCTTTCTTCTTCCCTCTATAGCTGATGGAGGGATCTCTAAAAACACTCCATTATCTGCTCTCTTCCTTCTTCTTACTCTACAGATGATGGAGGGATCTCTGCAAACACTCCTTTATCTACACTCTTCTTTCTTCTTCCCTCTGCAGCTGATGGAGCGATCTCTGAAAAAACTCCATTATCTCCTTTCTAATTTCTTCTTCCCTCTACAGCTGATAGAGCCAAACACTCCTTTATCTCATCTCTTCTTTCTGCTTCCCTCTAGAGCTGATGGAGGGATCTCTGCAAACACTCCTTTTTCTGCTCTCTTCTTTCTTCTTCCCTCTGATGGAGCGATCTCTGAAAAACTCATTTATCTCCTTTCTAATTTCTTCTTCCCTCTACAGCTGATAGAGCCAAACACTCCTTTATCTCCTTTCTAATTTCTTCTTCCCTCTACAGCTGATGGAGGGATCTCTGCAAACACTCCTTTATCTGTTCTCTTCTTTCTTCTTCCTCTACAGCTGATGGAGGGATCTCTGCAAACACTCCTTTATCTACTCTCTTCTTTCTTCTTCCCTCTACAGCTGATGGAGGGATCTCTGCAAACACTCCTTTATCTGCTCTCTTCTTTCTTCTTCCCTCTACAGCTGATGGAGGGGTCTCTGCAAACACTTCTTTATCTTCTCCCTTCTTTCTTCTTCCCTATAAAGCCAATGGATGGATCTCTGCAAACACTTATTTATCTGCTCTCTTCTTTCTTCTTCCCTCTACAGCTGAAGGAGGGATCTCTGCAAACACTCCTTTATCTGCTCTCTTCTTTCTTCTACCCTCTACAGCTGATGGAGGCAAACACTCCTTTATCTTCTCTCTTCTTTCTTCTTCCCTCCACAGCTGATGGAGGGATCTCTGCAAACACTCCTTTATCTGCTCTCTTATTTCTTCTTCTTTCTTCTTCCCTCAATAGCTGATGGAGGGATCTCTGAAAACACTCCATTATCTGCTCTCTTCTTTCTTCTTCCTCTACAGCTGATGGAGGGATCTCTGCAAACACTCCTTTATCTGCTCTCTTCTTTCTTCTTCCCTCTACAGCTGATGGAGGGATCTCTGCAAACACTTCTTTATCTTCTCCCTTCTTTCTTCTTCCCTCTACAGCCAATGGATGGATCTCTGCAAACACTTATTTATCTGCTCTCTTCTTTCTTCTTCCCTCTGATGGAGGGATCTCAGCAAACACTCCTTTATCTGCTCTCTTCTTTCCTTTTCCATTTACAGCTGATGGAGGGATCTCTGCAAAAAACTCCTTTATCTGCTCTCTTCTTTCTTCTTCCTCTACAGCTGATGGAGGGATCTCTGCAAACACTCCTTTATCTGCTCTCTTCTTTCTTCTACCCTCTACAGCTGATGGAGGCAAACACTCCTTTATCTGCTCTCTTCTTTCTTCTACCCTCTACAGCTGATGGAGGGATCTCTGAAAAAACTCCTTTATCTCCTCTCTAATTTCTTCTTCCTCCACAGCTGATGGAGGGATCTCTGCAAACACTCCTTTATCTGCTCTCTTCTTTCTTCTTCATGTACAGCTGATGGAGGGATCTCTGCCAACACTCCTTCATCTGCTCTCTTATTTCTTCTTCTTTCTTCTTCCCTCTACAGCTGATGGAGGGATCTCTGCCAACACTCCTTCATCTGCTCTCTTATTTCTTCTTCTTTCTTCTTCCCTCTACAGCTGATACAGGGATCTCTGAAAGAACTCCTTTATCTCCTTTCTAATTTCTTCTTCCCTCTACAGAAGATGGACGAATATCTGCAAACACTCCTTTATCTGCTCTCTTCTTTCTTCTTCCTCTACAGCTGATGGAGGGATCTCTGCAAACACTCCTTTTTCTGCTCTCTTCTTTCTTCTTCCCTCTACAGCTGATGGAGGGATCTCTGCAAACACTCCTTTATCTGCTCTCTTCTTTCTTCTTCCCTCTGATGGAGGGATCTCAGCAAACACTCCTTTATCTGCTCTCCTCTTTGTTTTTCCATTTACAGCTGATGGAGGGATCTCTGCAAAAACTCCTTTATCTGCTCTCTTCTTTCTTCTTCCCTCTACAGCTGATGGAGGAATCTCGGACAAAGGTCCTATATCTGCTTTCTTATTTCTTCCCTCTACAGCTGATGGAGGGATCTCTGAAAAAAACTCCTTTATCTCCTCTCTAATTTCTTCTTCCTCCACAGCTGATGGAGGGATCTCTGCAAACACTCCTTTATCTGCTCTCTTCTTTCTTCTTCCCTCTACAGCTGATGGAGGGGTCTCTGCAAACACTTATTTATCTGCTCTCTTCTTTCTTCTTCCCTCTACGGCTGAAGGAGGGGTCTCTTCAAACACTTCTTTATCTTCTCCCTTCTTTCTTCTTCCCTCTACAGCTGATGGAGGGATCTCTGCAAACACTCCTTTATCTGCTCTCTTCTTTCTTCTTCCCTCTGATGGAGGGATCTCAGCAAACACTCCTTTATCTGCTCTCTTCTTTCCTTTTCCATTTACAGCTGATGGAGGGATCTCTGCAAAAAACTCCTTTATCTGCTCTCTTCTTTCTTCTTCCTCTACAGGTGATGGAGGGATCTCTGCAAACACTCCTTTATCTGCTCTCTTCTTTCTTCTACCCTCTACAGCTGATGGAGGCAAACACTCCTTTATCTGCTCTCTTCTTTCTTCTACCCTCTACAGCTGATGGAGGGATCTCTGAAAAAACTCCTTTATCTCCTCTCTAATTTCTTCTTCCCTCCACAGCTGATGGAAGGATCTCTGCAAACACTCCTTTATCTGCTCTCTTATTTCTTCTTCTTTCTTCTTCCCTCTATAGCTGATGGAGGGATTTCTAAAAACACTCCATTATCTGCTCTCTTCCTTCTTCTTACTCTACAGATGATGGAGGGATCTCTGCAAACACTCCTTTATCTACACTCTTCTTTCTTCTTCCCTCTGCAGCTGATGGAGCGATCTCTGAAAAAACTCCATTATCTCCTTTCTAATTTCTTCTTCCCTCTACAGCTGATAGAGCCAAACACCCCTTTATCTCATCTCTTCTTTCTGCTTCCCTCTAGAGCTGATGGAGGGATCTCTGCAAACACTCCTTTTTCTGCTCTCTTCTTTCTTCTTCCCTCTGATGGAGCGATCTCTGAAAAAACTCATTTATCTCCTTTCTAATTTCTTCTTCCCTCTACAGCTGATAGAGCCAAACACTCCTTTATCTCCTTTCTAATTTCTTCTTCCCTCTACAGCTGATGGAGGGATCTCTGCAAACACTCCTTTATCTGTTCTCTTCTTTCTTCTTCCTCTACAGCTGATGGAGGGATCTCTGCAAACACTCCTTTATCTACTCTCTTCTTTCTTCTTCCCTCTACAGCTGATGGAGGGATCTCTGCAAACACTCCTTTATCTGCTCTCTTCTTTCTTCTTCCCTCTACAGCTGATGGAGGGGTCTCTGCAAACACTTCTTTATCTTCTCCCTTCTTTCTTTTTCCCTATAAAGCCAATGGATGGATCTCTGCAAACACTTATTTATCTGCTCTCTTCTTTCTTCTTCCCTCTACAGCTGAAGGAGGGATCTCTGCAAACACTCCTTTATCTGCTCTCTTCTTTCTTCTACCCTCTACAGCTGATGGAGGCAAACACTCCTTTATCTTCTCTCTTCTTTCTTCTTCCCTCCACAGCTGATGGAGGGATCTCTGCAAACACTCCTTTATCTGCTCTCTTATTTCTTCTTCTTTCTTCTTCCCTCAATAGCTGATGGAGGGATCTCTGAAAACACTCCATTATCTGCTCTCTTCTTTCTTCTTCCTCTACAGCTGATGGAGGGATCTCTGCAAACACTCCTTTATCTGCTCTCTTCTTTCTTCTTCCCTCTACAGCTGATGGAGGGATCTCTGCAAACACTTCTTTATCTTCTCCCTTCTTTCTTCTTCCCTCTACAGCCAATGGATGGATCTCTGCAAACACTTATTTATCTGCTCTCTTCTTTCTTCTTCCCTCTGATGGAGGGATCTCAGCAAACACTCCTTTATCTGCTCTCTTCTTTCCTTTTCCATTTACAGCTGATGGAGGGATCTCTGCAAAAAACTCCTTTATCTGCTCTCTTCTTTCTTCTTCCTCTACAGCTGATGGAGGGATCTCTGCAAACACTCCTTTATCTGCTCTCTTCTTTCTTCTACCCTCTACAGCTGATGGAGGCAAACACTCCTTTATCTGCTCTCTTCTTTCTTCTACCCTCTACAGCTGATGGAGGGATCTCTGAAAAAACTCCTTTATCTCCTCTCTAATTTCTTCTTCCCTCCACAGTCGATGGAAGGATCTCTGCAAACACTTCTTTATCTGCTCTCTTATTTCTTCTTCTTTCTTCTTCCCTCTATAGCTGATGGAGGGATCTCTAAAAACACTCCATTATCTGCTCTCTTCCTTCTTCTTACTCTACAGATGATGGAGGGATCTCTGCAAACACTCCTTTATCTGCTCTCTTCTTTCTTCTTCCCTCTGATGGAGCGATCTCGGAAAAAACTCCTTTATCTCCTTTCTAATTTCTTCTTCCCTCTACAGCTGATAGAGCCAAACACTCCTTTATCTCCTTTCTAATTTCTTCTTCCCTCTACAGCTTATGGAGGGATCTCTGCAAACACTCCTTTATCTGCTCTCTTCTTTCTTCTACCCTCTACAGCTGATGGAGGCAAACACTCCTTTATCTGCTCTCTTCTTTCTTCTTCCCTCCACAGCTGATGGAGGGATCTCTGCAAACACTCCTTTATCTGCTCTCTTATTTCTTCTTCTTTCTTCTTCCCTCTATAGCTGATGGAGGGATCTCTGAAAACACTCCATTATCTGCTCTCTTCTTTCTTCTTACTCTACAGATGATGGAGGGATCTCTGCAAACACTCCTTTATCTCCTTTCTAATTTCTTCTTCCCTCTACAGCTGATAGAGCCAAACACTCCTTTATCTCATATCTTCTTTCTGCTTCCCTCTACAGCTGATGGAGGGATATCTGAAAAAACTCCTTTATCTCCTTTCTAATTTCTTCTTCCCTCTATAGCTGATGGAGGGATCTCTGCAAACACTCCTTTATCTGTTCTCTTCTTTCTTCTTCCTCTACAGCTGATGGAGGGATCTCTGCAAACACTCCTTTATCTGCTCTCTTCTTTCTTCTTCCCTCTACAGCTGATGGAGGGATCTCTGCAAACACTCCTTTATCTGCTCTCTTCTTTCTTCTTCCCTCTACAGCTGATGGAGGGGAACACTCCTTTATCTCCTCTCTTCTTTCTTCTTCCCTCTACAGCTGATGGAGGGATCTCTGAAAACACTCCTTTATCTGCTCTCTTCTTTCTTCTTCCCTCTACAGCTGAAGTACGGTCTCTGCAAACACTTCTTTATCTGCTCCCTTCTTTCTTCTTCCCTCTACAGCTGATGGAGGGATCTCAGAAAACACTCCTTTATCTGCTCTCTTCTTTCTTCTTCCTCTACAGCTGATGGAGGGATCTCTGCAAACACTCCTTTATCTGCTCTCTTCTTTCTTCTACCCTCTACAGCTGATGGAGGCAAACACTCCTTTATCTTCTCTCTTTTTTCTTCTTCCCTCCACAGCTGATGGAGGGATCTCTGCAAACACTCCTTTATCTGCTCTCTTATTTCTTCTTCTTTCTTCTTCCCTCAATAGCTGATGGAGGGATCTCTGCAAAAACTCCTTTATCTCCTTTCTAATTTCTTCTTCCCTCTACAGCTGATAGAGCCAAACACTCCTTTATCTCATATCTTCTTTCTGCTTCCCTCTACAGCTGATGGAGGGATATCTGAAAAAACTCCTTTATCTCCTTTCTAATTTCTTCTTCCCTCTACAGCTGATGGAGGGATCTCTGCAAACACTCCTTTATCTGCTCTCTTCTTTCTTTTTCCCTCTACAGCTGATGGAGGGATCTCTGCAAACACTCCTTTATCTGTTCTCTTCTTTCTTCTACCCTCTACAGCTGATGGAGGCAAACACTCCTTTATCTTCTCCCTTCTTTCTTCTTCCCTATACAGCCAATGGATGGATCTCTGCAAACACTTATTTATCTGCTCTCTTCTTTCTTCTTCCCTCTACAGCTGAAGGAGGGGTCTCTGCAAACACTTTTTTATCTGCTCCCTTCTTTCTTCTTCCCTCTACAGCTGATGGAGGGATCTCTGCAAACACTCCTTTATCTGCTCTCTTCTTTCTTCTTCCCTCTGATGGAGGGATCTCAGCAAACACTCCTTTATCTGCTCTCTTCTTTCTTCTTCCTCTACAGCTGATGGAGGGATCTCTGCAAAAACTCCTTTATCTGCTCTCTTCTTTCTTCTTCCTCTACAGCTGATGGAGGGATCTCTGCAAACACTTTTTTATCTGCTCTCTTCTTTCTTCTACCCTCTACAGCTGAAGGAGGCAAACACTCCTTTATCTGCTCTCTTCTTTCTTCTTCCCTCCACAGCTGATGGAGGGATCTCTGCAAACACTCCTTTATCTGCTCTCTTATTTCTTCTTCTTTCTTCTTCCCTCTATAGCTGATGGAGGGATCTCTGAAAACACTCCATTATCTGCTCTCTTCTTTCTTCTTACTCTACAGATGATGGAGGGATCTCTGCAAACACTCCTTTATCTCCTTTCTAATTTCTTCTTCCCTCTACAGCTGATATAGCCAAACACTCCTTTATCTCATACTTTCTTTCTGCTTCCCTCTACAGCTGATGGAGGGATATCTGAAAAAACTCCTTTATCTCCTTTCTAATTTATTCTTCCCTCTATAGCTGATGGAGGGATCTCTGCAAACACTCCTTTATCTGTTCTCTTCTTTCTTCTTCCTCTACAGCTGATGGAGGGATCTCTGCAAACACTCCTTTATCTGCTCTCTTCTTTCTTCTTCCCTCTACAGCTGATGGAGGGATCTCTGCAAACACTCCTTTATCTTCTCCCTTCTTTCTTCTTCCCTATACGGCCAATGGATGGATCTCTGCAAACACTTATTTATCTGCTCTCTTCTTTCTTCTTCCCTCTACAGCTGAAGGAGGGGTCTCTGCAAACACTTTTTTATCTGCTCATTTCTTTCTTCTTCCCTCTACAGCTGATGGAGGGATCTCTGCAAACACTCCTTTATCTGCTCTCTTCTTTCTTCTTCCCTCTGATGGTGGTATCTCAGCAAACACTCCTTTATCTGCTCTCTTCTTTCTTCTTCCTCTACAGCTGATGGAGGGATCTCTGCAAAAACTCCTTTATCTGCTCTCTTCTTTCTTCTTCCTCTACAGCTGATGGAGGGATCTCTGAAAACACTCCATTATCTGCTCTCTTCTTTCTTCTTACTCTACAGATGATGGAGGGATCTCTGCAAACACTCCTTTATCTCCTTTCTAATTTCTTCTTCCCTCTACAGCTGATGGAGGGATCTCTGCAAACACTCCTTTATCTGCTCTCTTCTTTCTTCTTCCCTCTACAGCTGATGGAGGGGAACACTCCTTTATCTCCTCTCTTCTTTCTTCTTCCCTCTACAGCTGATGGAGGGATCTCTGAAAACACTCCTTTATCTGCTCTCTTCTTTCTTCTTCCCTCTACAGCTGAAGTACGGTCTCTGCAAACACTTCTTTATCTGCTCCCTTCTTTCTTCTTCCCTCTACAGCTGATGGAGGGATCTCAGAAAACACTCCTTTATCTGCTCTCTTCTTTCTTCTTCCTCTACAGCTGATGGAGGGATCTCTGCAAACACTCCTTTATCTGCTCTCTTCTTTCTTCTACCCTCTACAGCTGATGGAGGCAAACACTCCTTTATCTTCTCTCTTTTTTCTTCTTCCCTCCACAGCTGATGGAGGGATCTCTGCAAACACTCCTTTATCTGCTCTCTTATTTCTTCTTCTTTCTTCTTCCCTCAATAGCTGATGGAGGGATCTCTGCAAAAACTCCTTTATCTCCTTTCTAATTTCTTCTTCCCTCTACAGCTGATAGAGCCAAACACTCCTTTATCTCATATCTTCTTTCTGCTTCCCTCTACAGCTGATGGAGGGATATCTGAAAAAACTCCTTTATCTCCTTTCTAATTTCTTCTTCCCTCTACAGCTGATGGAGGGATCTCTGCAAACACTCCTTTATCTGCTCTCTTCTTTCTTTTTCCCTCTACAGCTGATGGAGGGATCTCTGCAAACACTCCTTTATCTGTTCTCTTCTTTCTTCTACCCTCTACAGCTGATGGAGGCAAACACTCCTTTATCTTCTCCCTTCTTTCTTCTTCCCTATACAGCCAATGGATGGATCTCTGCAAACACTTATTTATCTGCTCTCTTCTTTCTTCTTCCCTCTACAGCTGAAGGAGGGGTCTCTGCAAACACTTTTTTATCTGCTCCCTTCTTTCTTCTTCCCTCTACAGCTGATGGAGGGATCTCTGCAAACACTCCTTTATCTGCTCTCTTCTTTCTTCTTCCCTCTGATGGAGGGATCTCAGCAAACACTCCTTTATCTGCTCTCTTCTTTCTTCTTCCTCTACAGCTGATGGAGGGATCTCTGCAAAAACTCCTTTATCTGCTCTCTTCTTTCTTCTTCCTCTACAGCTGATGGAGGGATCTCTGCAAACACTTTTTTATCTGCTCTCTTCTTTCTTCTACCCTCTACAGCTGAAGGAGGCAAACACTCCTTTATCTGCTCTCTTCTTTCTTCTTCCCTCCACAGCTGATGGAGGGATCTCTGCAAACACTCCTTTATCTGCTCTCTTATTTCTTCTTCTTTCTTCTTCCCTCTATAGCTGATGGAGGGATCTCTGAAAACACTCCATTATCTGCTCTCTTCTTTCTTCTTACTCTACAGATGATGGAGGGATCTCTGCAAACACTCCTTTATCTCCTTTCTAATTTCTTCTTCCCTCTACAGCTGATATAGCCAAACACTCCTTTATCTCATACTTTCTTTCTGCTTCCCTCTACAGCTGATGGAGGGATATCTGAAAAAACTCCTTTATCTCCTTTCTAATTTATTCTTCCCTCTATAGCTGATGGAGGGATCTCTGCAAACACTCCTTTATCTGTTCTCTTCTTTCTTCTTCCTCTACAGCTGATGGAGGGATCTCTGCAAACACTCCTTTATCTGCTCTCTTCTTTCTTCTTCCCTCTACAGCTGATGGAGGGATCTCTGCAAACACTCCTTTATCTTCTCCCTTCTTTCTTCTTCCCTATACGGCCAATGGATGGATCTCTGCAAACACTTATTTATCTGCTCTCTTCTTTCTTCTTCCCTCTACAGCTGAAGGAGGGGTCTCTGCAAACACTTTTTTATCTGCTCATTTCTTTCTTCTTCCCTCTACAGCTGATGGAGGGATCTCTGCAAACACTCCTTTATCTGCTCTCTTCTTTCTTCTTCCCTCTGATGGTGGTATCTCAGCAAACACTCCTTTATCTGCTCTCTTCTTTCTTCTTCCTCTACAGCTGATGGAGGGATCTCTGCAAAAACTCCTTTATCTGCTCTCTTCTTTCTTCTTCCTCTACAGCTGATGGAGGGATCTCTGAAAACACTCCATTATCTGCTCTCTTCTTTCTTCTTACTCTACAGATGATGGAGGGATCTCTGCAAACACTCCTTTATCTCCTTTCTAATTTCTTCTTCCCTCTACAGCTGATAGAGCCAAACACTCCTTTATCTCATATCTTCTTTCTGCTTCCCTCTACAGCTGATGGAGGGATATCTGAAAAAACTCTTTTATCTCCTTTCTAATTTCTTCTTCCCTCTATAGCTGATGGAGGGATCTCTGCAAACACTCCTTTATCTGTTCTCTTCTTTCTTCTTCCTCTACAGCTGATGGAGGGATCTCTGCAAACACTCCTTTATCTGCTCTCTTCTTTCTTCCTCCCTCTACAGCTGATGGAGGGATCTCTGCAAACACTCCTTTATCTGCTCTCTTCTTTATTCTACCCTCTACAGCTGATGGAGGCAAACACTCCTTTATCTGCTCTCTTCTTTCTTCTTCCCGTTACAGCTAATGGAGGGATCTCTGCAAACACTCCTTTATCTGCTCTCTTCTTTCTTCTTCCCTCTACAGCTGATGGAGGCAATCACTCCCTTATCTGCTCTCTTCTTTCTTCCCTCTACAGCTGATGGAGGGATCTCTGAAAAAACTCCATTATCTCCTCTCTAATTTCTTCTTCCCTCCACAGCTGATAGAGGGATCTCTGCAAACACTCCTTTATCTGCTCTCTTATTTCTTCTTCTTTCTTCTTCCCTCTATAGCTGATGGAGGGATCTCTGAAAACACTCCATTATCTGCTCTCTTCTTTCATCTTACTCTACAGATGATGGAGGGATCTCTGCAAACACTCCTTTATCTGCACTCTTCTTTCTTCTTCCCTCTACAGCTGATGGAGGGATCTCTGCAAACACTCCTTTATCTGCACTCTTCTTCCCTCTGCAGCTGATGGAGCGATCTCTGAAAAAACTCCTTTATCTCCTTTCTAATTTCTTCTTCCCTCTACAGCTGATAGAGCCAAACACTCCTTTATCTCATCTCTTCTTTCTGCTTCCCTCTACAGCTGATGGAGGGATATCTGAAAAAACTCCTTTATCTCCTTTCTAATTTCTTCTTTCCTCTACAGCTGATGGAGGGATCTCTGCAAACACTCCTTTATCTGCTCACTTTTTTCTTCTTCCCTCTACAGCTGAAGGAGGGATCTCTGCAAACACTCCTTTATCTGCTCTCTTCTCTCTTCTTCCTCTACAGTTGATGGAGGGGTCTCTGCAAACACTCCTTTATCTGCTCTCTTCTTTCTTCTTCCCTCTACAGCTGATGGATGCAAACACTCCTTTATCTGCTCTCTTCTTTCTTCTTCCCTCTACAGCTGATGGAGGGATCTCTGCAAACACTCCTTTATCTGCTCTCTTCTTTCTTCTTCCCTCTACAGGTGGAGGTGATGAGAGTGTCTAGGACGGATGTGTCATGTCCTGATCGTCCTCAGAGTTGAAGCAGAACCAGCTTGTGTGGACAAAATCTGACTGGACCGTGATGATGATGAAGATGAAGATGAAGATGTATATAGTTTCAGATCAGTTTGTTTCTGTCTTCCAGTGTTTGGAGGGATCTCTGCAAACACTCCTTTATCTGCTCTCTTCTTTCTACTTCTTTCGTCTTCCTTCTACAGCTGATGGAGGGATCTCTGCTAACACTCCTTTATCTGCTCTCTTCTTTCTTCTTCCCTCTACAGCTGATGGAGGGATCTCTGAAAACATTCCTTTATCTGCTCTCTTCTTTCTTCTTCCCTCTACAGCTGATGGAGGGATCTCTGCAAAAACTCCTTTATCTGCTCTCTTCTTTATTCTTCCCTCTACAGCGAATGGAGGGATCTCTGAAAACACTCCTTTATCTGTTCTCTTCTTTCTTCTTCCTCTACAGCTGATGGAGGGATCTCTGCAAACACTCCTTTATCTGCTCTCTTCTTTCTTCTTCCCTCTACAGCTGATGGAGGGATCTCTGCAAACACTCCTTTATCTGCTCTCTTCTTTCTTCTTCCCTCTACAGCTGATGGAGGGGAACACTCCTTTATCTCCTCTCTTCTTTCTTCTTCCCTCTACAGCTGATGGAGGGATCTCTGAAAACACTCCTTTATCTGCTCTCTTCTTTCTTCTTCCCTCTACAGCTGATGGAGGGGTCTCTGCAAACACTTCTTTATCTTCCCCCTTCTTTCTTCTTCCCTATAAAGCCAATGGATGGATCTCTGCAAACACTTATTTATCTGCTCTCTTCTTTCTTCTTCCCTCTACAGCTGAAGGAGGGGTCTCTGCAAACACTTCTTTATCTGCTCCCTTCTTTCTTCTTCCCTCTACAGCTGATGGAGGGATCTCAGAAAACACTCCTTTATCTGCTCTCTTCTTTCTTCTTCCTCTACAGCTGATGGAGGGATCTCTAGAAAAACTCCTTTATCTGCTCTCTTCTTTCTTCTTCCTCTACAGCTGATGGAGGGATCTCTGCAAACACTCCTTTATCTGCTCTCTTCTTTCTTCTACCCTCTACAGCTGATGGAGGCAAACACTCCTTTATCTTCTCTCTTTTTTCTTCTTCCCTCCACAGCTGATGGAGGGATCTCTGCAAACACTCCTTTATCTGCTCTCTTATTTCTTCTTCTTTCTTCTTCCCTCAATAGCTGATGGAGGGATCTCTGCAAAAACTCCTTTATCTCCTTTCTAATTTCTTCTTCCCTCTACAGCTGATAGAGCCAAACACTCCTTTATCTCATATCTTCTTTCTGCTTCCCTCTACAGCTGATGGAGGGATATCTGAAAAAACTCCTTTATCTCCTTTCTAATTTCTTCTTCCCTCTACAGCTGATGGAGGGATCTCTGCAAACACTCCTTTATCTGCTCTCTTCTTTCTTCTTCCCTCTACAGCTGATGGAGGGATCTCTGCAAACACTCCTTTATCTGTTCTCTTCTTTCTTCTACCCTCTACAGCTGATGGAGGCAAACACTCCTTTATCTTCTCCCTTCTTTCTTCTTCCCTATACAGCCAATGGATGGATCTCTGCAAACACTTATTTATCTGCTCTCTTCTTTCTTCTTCCCTCTACAGCTGAAGGAGGGGTCTCTGCAAACACTTTTTTATCTGCTCCCTTCTTTCTTCTTCCCTCTACAGCTGATGGAGGGATCTCTGCAAACACTCCTTTATCTGCTCTCTTCTTTCTTCTTCCCTCTGATGGAGGGATCTCAGCAAACACTCCTTTATCTGCTCTCTTCTTTCTTCTTCCTCTACAGCTGATGGAGGGATCTCTGCAAAAACTCCTTTATCTGCTCTCTTCTTTCTTCTTCCTCTACAGCTGATGGAGGGATCTCTGCAAACACTTTTTTATCTGCTCTCTTCTTTCTTCTACCCTCTACAGCTGAAGGAGGCAAACACTCCTTTATCTGCTCTCTTCTTTCTTCTTCCCTCCACAGCTGATGGAGGGATCTCTGCAAACACTCCTTTATCTGCTCTCTTATTTCTTCTTCTTTCTTCTTCCCTCTATAGCTGATGGAGGGATCTCTGAAAACACTCCATTATCTGCTCTCTTCTTTCTTCTTACTCTACAGATGATGGAGGGATCTCTGCAAACACTCCTTTATCTCCTTTCTAATTTCTTCTTCCCTCTACAGCTGATATAGCCAAACACTCCTTTATCTCATACCTTCTTTCTGCTTCCCTCTACAGCTGATGGAGGGATATCTGAAAAAACTCCTTTATCTCCTTTCTAATTTATTCTTCCCTCTATAGCTGATGGAGGGATCTCTGCAAACACTCCTTTATCTGTTCTCTTCTTTCTTCTTCCTCTACAGCTGATGGAGGGATCTCTGCAAACACTCCTTTATCTGCTCCCTTCTTTCTTCTTCCCTCTACAGCTGATGGAGGGATCTCTGCAAACACTCCTTTATCTTCTCCCTTCTTTCTTCTTCCCTATACGGCCAATGGATGGATCTCTGCAAACACTTATTTATCTGCTCTCTTCTTTCTTCTTCCCTCTACAGCTGAAGGAGGGGTCTCTGCAAACACTTTTTTATCTGCTCATTTCTTTCTTCTTCCCTCTACAGCTGATGGAGGGATCTCTGCAAACACTCCTTTATCTGCTCTCTTCTTTCTTCTTCCCTCTGATGGTGGTATCTCAGCAAACACTCCTTTATCTGCTCTCTTCTTTCTTCTTCCTCTACAGCTGATGGAGGGATCTCTGCAAAAACTCCTTTATCTGCTCTCTTCTTTCTTCTTCCTCTACAGCTGATGGAGGGATCTCTGAAAACACTCCATTATCTGCTCTCTTCTTTCTTCTTACTCTACAGATGATGGAGGGATCTCTGCAAACACTCCTTTATCTCCTTTCTAATTTCTTCTTCCCTCTACAGCTGATAGAGCCAAACACTCCTTTATCTCATATCTTCTTTCTGCTTCCCTCTACAGCTGATGGAGGGATATCTGAAAAAACTCTTTTATCTCCTTTCTAATTTCTTCTTCCCTCTATAGCTGATGGAGGGATCTCTGCAAACACTCCTTTATCTGTTCTCTTCTTTCTTCTTCCTCTACAGCTGATGGAGGGATCTCTGCAAACACTCCTTTATCTGCTCTCTTCTTTCTTCCTCCCTCTACAGCTGATGGAGGGATCTCTGCAAACACTCCTTCATCTGCTCTCTTCTTTATTCTACCCTCTACAGCTGATGGAGGCAAACACTCCTTTATCTGCTCTCTTCTTTCTTCTTCCCGTTACAGCTAATGGAGGGATCTCTGCAAACACTCCTTTATCTCCTCTCTTCTTTCTTCTTCCCTCTACAGCTGATGGAGGCAAACACTCCCTTATCTGCTCTCTTCTTTCTTCCCTCTACAGCTGATGGAGGGATCTCTGAAAAAACTCCATTATCTCCTCTCTAATTTCTTCTTCCCTCCACAGCTGATAGAGGGATCTCTGCAAACACTCCTTTATCTGCTCTCTTATTTCTTCTTCTTTCTTCTTCCCTCTATAGCTGATGGAGGGATCTCTGAAAACACTCCATTATCTGCTCTCTTCTTTCATCTTACTCTACAGATGATGGAGGGATCTCTGCAAACACTCCTTTATCTGCACTCTTCTTTCTTCTTCCCTCTACAGCTGATGGAGGGATCTCTGCAAACACTCCTTTATCTGCACTCTTCTTTCTTCTTCCCTCCGCAGCTGATGGAGCGATCTCTGAAAAAACTCCTTTATCTCCTTTCTAATTTCTTCTTCCCTCTACAGCTGATAGAGCCAAACACTCCTTTATCTCATCTCTTCTTTCTGCTTCCCTCTACAGCTGATGGAGGGATATCTGAAAAAACTCCTTTATCTCCTTTCTAATTTCTTCTTTCCTCTACAGCTGATGGAGGGATCTCTGCAAACACTCCTTTATCTGCTCACTTTTTTCTTCTTCCCTCTACAGCTGAAGGAGGGATCTCTGCAAACACTCCTTTATCTGCTCTCTTCTCTCTTCTTCCTCTACAGTTGATGGAGGGGTCTCTGCAAACACTCCTTTATCTGCTCTCTTCTTTCTTCTTCCCTCTACAGCTGATGGATGCAAACACTCCTTTATCTGCTCTCTTCTTTCTTCTTCCCTCTACAGCTGATGGAGGGATCTCTGCAAACACTCCTTTATCTGCTCTCTTCTTTCTTCTTCCCTCTACAGCTGATGGATGCAAACACTCCTTTATCTGCTCTCTTCTTTCTTCTTCCCTCTACAGCTGATGGAGGGATCTCTGCAAACACTCCTTTATCTGCTCTCTTCTTTCTTCTTCCCTCTACAGGTGGAGGTGATGAGAGTGTCTAGGACGGATGTGTCATGTCCTGATCGTCCTCAGAGTTGAAGCAGAACCAGCTTGTGTGGACAAAATCTGACTGGACCGTGATGATGATGAAGATGAAGATGAAGATGTATATAGTTTCAGATCAGTTTGTTTCTGTCTTCCAGTGTTTGGAGGGATCTCTGCAAACACTCCTTTATCTGCTCTCTTCTTTCTACTTCTTTCGTCTTCCTTCTACAGCTGATGGAGGGATCTCTGCTAACACTCCTTTATCTGCTCTCTTCTTTCTTCTTCCCTCTACAGCTGATGGAGGGATCTCTGAAAACATTCCTTTATCTGCTCTCTTCTTTCTTCTTCCCTCTACAGCTGATGGAGGGATCTCTGCAAAAACTCCTTTATCTGCTCTCTTCTTTATTCTTCCCTCTACAGCGAATGGAGGGATCTCTGAAAACACTCCTTTATCTGCTCTCTTCTTTCTTCTTCCCTCTACAGCTGATGGAGGGGAACACTCCTTTATCTCCTCTCTTCTTTCTTCTTCCCTCTACAGCTGATGGAGGGATCTCTGAAAACACTCCTTTATCTGCTCTCTTCTTTCTTCTTCCCTCTACAGCTGATGGAGGGATCTCTGAAAACACTCCTTTATCTGCTCTCTTCTTTCTTCTTCCTCTACAGCTGATGGAGGCAAACACTCCTTTATCTCCTCTCTTTTTTCTTCTTCCCTCTACAGCTGATGGAGGGATCTCTGCTAACACTCCTTTATCTGCTCTCTTCTTTCTTCTTCCCTCTACAGCTGATGGATGGATCTCTGTAAACGCTCCTTTATCTGCTCCCTTCTTTCTTCTTCCCTCTACAGCTGATGGATGGATCTCTGTAAACGCTCCTTTATCTGCTCTCTTCTTTCTTCTTCCTCTACAGCTGATGGAGGGATCTCTGCATAAACTCCTTTATCTGCTCTCTTCTTTCTTCTTCCGTCTACAGCTGATGGAGGTATCTCTGAAAACACTCCTTTATCTGCACTCTTCTTTATCCTTCCCTCTACAGCGGATGGAGGGATCTCTGAAAACACCCTTTTATCTGCTCTCTTCTTTCTTCTTCCCTCTACAGCTGATGGAGGGAAACACTCCTTTATCTCCTCTCTTCTTTCTTCTTCCCTCTACAGCTTATGGAGGGATCTCTGCCAACACTCCTTTATCTGCTCTCTTCTTTCTTCTTCTTCTACAGCTGATGGAGGGATCTCTGCAAACACTCCTTTATATGTTTGCTTCTTTCTTCTTCCCCTACAGTTGATGGAGGGATCTCTGCAAACACTCCTTTATCTGCTCTCTTCTTTCTTCTTCCTCTACAGCTGATGGAGGGATCTCTGCAAACACTCCTTCATCTGCTCTCTTCTTTCTTCGTCCTCTACAGCTGATGGAGGGATCTCTGCAAACACTCCTTTATCTGCTCTCTTCTTTCTTCTTCCTCTACAGCTGATGGAGGGATCTCTGCAAACACTCCTTTATCTGCTCTTTTCTTTCTTCTTCCCTCTACAGCTGATGGAGGGAAACACTCCTTTATCTCCTCTCTTCTTTCTTCTTCTTCTACAGCTGATGGAGGGATCTCTGCAAACACTCCTTTATCTGCTCTCTTCTTTCTTCTTCCCTCTACAGGTGGAGGTGATGAGAGTGTCTAGGACGGATGTGTCATGTCCTGATCGTCCTCAGAGTTGAAGCAGAACCAGCTTGTGTGGACAAAATCTGACTGGACCGTGATGATGATGAAGATGAAGATGAAGATGTATATAGTTTCAGATCAGTTTGTTTCTGTCTTCCAGTGTTTTACAAACTTCTCAGATATTCATGTATTTCAGTAGCACCCGGTGTATTTTTCTCCAGGGTGCTGGACCAAACTCCAAAATAAACATATACCAAAAAGCAGGAAAATGATGTTCTAATGCAGGGGTCGGCAACCCAAAATGTTGAAAGAGCCATATTGGACCAAAAACACAAAAAACGAATATGTCTGGAGCCGTAAAAAATGAAAGGTCTTGTATCAGCCTTAGAATGAAGACAAATGGTGAAAGGAGAAATGTCGAAAAAAAGTCAAAATGTGGAGAAAAAAGTCAAAATGTAGAGAAAGTCAAAATGTTGAGATTAATGTTGAAGTACAATCTCGAGAAAAAAGTTCAAATGTCGAGAAAAAAGTCGAAATGTTGAGAAAAAAGTCGAAATGTCGAGATTAAAAAGGAAAGGAAAAAGGAAGAAAAAAAAGTGGAAAAAGGAAAGAAAGAAGAAAAAAGAAAAAAAACAAGAAAAGAAAGGAAAAAAAGAGAAAATAAAGACAAAGAAAGAGAAAAAAGAAAGAAAAAAAGGAAGAAAAAAAGAAGCAAAAAAGAAGAAAAAGGGGAAAAAAAGGTGAAACATTTTTGAAAAAGCTCCAGGAGCCACTAGGGTGGCGCTAAAGAGCCGCATGCGGCTCTAGAGGTCGCCGACCCCTGTTCTAATGTATCAATTTTGTATTTGAATAAATTAAATCAACCATAGCAACATTATAATGACATACAGTGACATACAGGTTTTTCTTCGCTTCGGAAGATGGCGGCAGGTGCAGCAGTGCGTGCTGGAAGTGCTGCGTGCCCTCGATCAAAATCGGAGATTTTAATATATAAAACATCTGATGGTAAAGTGATAGTGGAGGACGAGCTCTTGAACTTTATTGTCATCAAAATGAAAACTCTGTCACATGATGAGGTGGTTTTGTTGGCCTCGAACAACTTCTCATCTGAGTGGATTGAGGAATCCAAACGAATGCTGTTTGACGTGTGCGCGACTACTATACGCTGCATCAAGCACAAAGGCCCTCAAAAGGACAATAACAACATCAAAGACTGTCTGAAGGTGCTAAATGAGTGCGGTGAAAACATCCCTAGATTTGTTTCGCACTACCTGGATGAACTTCCACCTGTTGGATTTGGCAGCATGGATGCGTCGGCGCTGCTCAGTAGAGTGGAACAGCTGAGCCGGGAAGTCTCCAGGCTGAGAGAGGCCCTGGAAGCGCAAGCAAGCGTAAATGAGGACCTCGGGGCGGCTACAGCGGCCATGGATTGCCGGGTGACGGCAATTGAAAAGCTCCGTGGATCTCCTAGACGGGCTCACCGGGACGGTGGCGCGTCCGCGTCTCAGGAGAGAGAGGGGCAGAGAGAGCGGCAGGTGGCGCCCGCTCACCTGTCACGGGGAGGAACCCCGAGTCTCCTGCCGCAGTCACCGGCATGGAGCACGGTGGTGGGGAAAGGAGCGCGCAAGAGCCAGAAACCTCCAAACGCAGCCGTACAGCCCCATACAGGTGCTGTGCAGGGTCGTCGGAAACGGGAGCAGCGGAGAAAAATGGGGATAATCGGTACCGTCACCGAGAGCAACATCCCAGTTGTTACAACTAAACTGGTGAGTGTGTTTGCAACCAGATTTTCTCCCGATCTGGATGCTGTCACTCTCTGTTCTTATCTGACTGAGAAATTGGGCAGACCGGTGACCTGTCGAAAGATTGACTCAACCCGGAACAGATTCAGTTCGTTTCATGTGTCTGCTGAATGTAACGAAGTGGCAGACATGTATGACACAGAACTTTGGCCTGCGGGGATCTATGTGCGCCGCTACTTTGAGGCTCGCAGACCCAGGGCTGACAGCGTGGCCCGCGGATCAGCTGATCTGTCACAGCAGACTTCCGTGTCTGGCATTACACCTGCAGCTCCACGGGAGAGCAGCAACCAGGCGGGGGCCCAGCATAATCAGAAATAAATGAATATCAATATTGTGTCATATAATGCGCGAGGATTGCGCGTTGGGCACAGTGAAGCAGATAAATCACGCCGCCTGGTAGTAGATAAACTTTTGGACACCTGTGATGTACTGTGTGTTCAGGAGACTTTTCTACCTAAACAGGACTTGGACAGACTTAATTCTCTGCATAAAGACTTCTATGGAGCGGGAGAATCCACGACTGACCTGAGCAACAGTATAGTTCGTGGCCGTATACCTGGCGGCGTTGCTATCCTATGGCACAAAAAATATGATCAGTTGGTTAACGTGGTCAGATTAGATGTGGACTGGGCCATAGGAATTGAATTCTGCTGTAGTGACAAAAAATGTGTTATTCTGAACATCTATACACCCTTTGAAAGTCACCAGAATGAAGATGAATACCTGCACAGGTTAGCTTGTGTTATGTCTTTCATACAGGACAACGTTTCCACCTGTTTTTTTATTGTGGGTGACATGAATGCAGATATTTCTGATGGTAACTCCTTATTTGCAAATCATTTAATACGGTTCTGTTCTGATAATGGTCTGACTCTCTCCAGTAAAGTGCTCTTGCCAGATAATAGCTTCACTTACATCAGTGAGGCGTGGCACACAACCTCATGGTTAGATCACTGCATATGTACATCTTCTGCACATGACTCCTTAGAGTCCATGTCCATTAATTATGAACTTGCCACTTCTGATCATGTGCCTTTGTTTTTATCTGTGAATCTGGGCAACCTACCTGCTCTCTCATCTATGAGCAATGATATGCGTGCAGGGAGAATAGATTGGTCCAAGTTGACTGAGGAGGATCTCAAAGCGTACTATGTTCAGTCTGACATCTTGCTGAGTAATGTGAAGCTACCAAAAGATGCAGTTATATGTGGTGATATTAACTGTAAGAATCCACAACATGGTATAGAGTTGTGCTCCTTGTATGATCATATTGTAGAGTCCCTCCTTGTGTCAAGTAGGCCTCTGTATAAGACACACAAGACATACACAGCCAAGCCAGGCTGGAATGAATATGTTGAAGAGGCTCATGCTGAAGCTAGGAGGGCCTTCAAAGCCTGGGTGGAGTCAGGGAGACATAAACATGGTCCCTTATTTGACTACAAGAAACGGGCAAATGCAAATTTTAAATATGCGTTACGTTTCATTAAAAGAAATGAGAATAAAATCAAGTCCGACTCACTTGCAAAGAAAATGCAAAATAATAATTTAAATGATTTCTGGAAAGAGATTAAAAAGATTAATAATTGTAAAACCTCTCTGCCAACAAATATTGATGGTGTAAGCGGTCCAGAGGAAATTACTCAGTTGTGGCAGAAACATTATTATGAACTGTTCAACTGTGTTAAGAGTAACAGCTTCACAGTGGGCAGTATTGATAACTCTGAAGATGTGGCAGTCTCTCCACAAGAAGTCTTTGATGCAGTTATGATGCTAAAAGATAATAAGGCATGTGGTAAGGACAAGATTTCTGCAGAGCATTTAAAATTTGGAAGTAGAAGACTCTGTCCTCTGCTTGCCATTTGTTTGACTGGGTTTTTAGTTCATGGTATTTTACCTGATTCCATTTTATCTGTTGTACTGGTGCCTATTATTAAAGACAAAGCTGGCAAAATAAATAGTAGCGAAAATTATCGGCCTATAGCCTTAGCCAGTATTTTATCCAAAATCCTGGAGAGGATCTTACTGAATAGGCCAGAACGGTTCCTCCCCACATCTGATAACCAGTTTGGTTTCAAACCCAGACATGGGACCGATATGTGTATTTTTGCTCTAAAGGAGATTTTAGATCTGTATAACAGGCATAATTCCACAATGTTTGTGTGTTTTATTGATGCTTATAAAGCCTTTGATCATGTAAACCATGAAAAATTGTTTTATAAATTGCACAGCAGAGGTGTTCCCAAGTATCTTTTAAGGATTCTGATTTTCTGGTATGCTCATCAGGCAATGCATGTAAAGTGGGGTAACTTCCTGTCTGCTCCGTTTGGAGTATGCAATGGAGTTAGACAGGGTAGCATTTTATCTCCATTTTTATTTAATATTTATATGGATGACTTATCCAAGCTGCTCAGTGGTTGTGGTACAGGCTGCGTGGTCGGTAACACCATCATCAACCACCTGATGTACGCTGATGATTTAGTTGTTTTTTCACCATATAGTGCTGGTCTTCAACAGCTACTGAGGGTCTGCTCACAATATGGCCTTGACTTTGACATTCTTTATAATGCAAAAAAAAGCAACATAATGATCGTCAGGACCAAAGAGGACAGCAAACTGTCATTTCCTGACTTCTTTTTGTCTGGCACTGTCCTCAAAGTGTGCAATGAGGTTAAATACTTGGGACACTATTTTAATGACGACCTGTCTGATGATAGGGATATTTATAGACAGCGTCGTGCATTGTATGCGCAAGCGAACACGCTTATACGCAAATTTGGTGTGTGCTCTGTACCTGTGAAGGCTGCACTTTTTAGAGCCTATTGCACCCCCATGTATACTGCTCACTTGTGGCGTCACTATAAAAAGAGCAGTATGCAGAAACTTTATGTAGCCTACAATGATGGGATGAGGCTGTTGCTCAAGGTGCCACGCTGGAGCAGTGCAAGTCAGCTGTTTGTCAGTGTTGGTGTGCCTACCTGCACTGCTGTACTGCGTAACCTTATGCACAGATGTATGTGCAGGTTGTCGGACTCTGGGAACAATATAATCTTCAAACTGACTAACCCTGCACAGAGCTCAGTCAGGTTCTTTTCCAGAATCTGGAATCATTGGCATATCAGCCTTTATGTAAATATGATGTGATATGTGATTACTGTGGATTTTATCCTTATTTTTGTACCCTTTGTCTGTTGTCTGTTGTGCTATGGACCCTGTGTCCTTAATAAAGCTTATTATTTATTCCTTGTACATACATTTTGTGTGGATTTTTTATGACAAGTTTCTTCTCCATAGAGAGCAGGGCTGATGCATTAAGATGCTGTGCCGTTATGTTCCTGAGGAAGGTCTTGATTCTCCTCAGAAGCCTCTCAGATAAGCAGAGCCACAGTCTCTGATAAGTTTCCTGAAGATTATTCCCATGAAGAGCTGCTACAGAGCCACAGTCTCTGAGAAGTTTCCTGAAGATTATTCCCCATAAAGAGCTGCCACAGAGCCACAGTCTCTGAGAAGTTTCCTGAAGATTATTCCCCATAAAGAGCTGCTACAGAGCCACAGTCTCTGAGAAGTTTCCTGAAGATTATTCCCCATGAAGAGCTGCTACAGAGCCACAGTCTCTGAGAAGTTTCCTGAAGATTATTCCCCATAAAGAGCTGCTACAGAGCCACAGCACTCATGGCTGCTGTAGGTGAGGGCCAGTTCAGTTTTCAACGTGCTCTTGTTCAGCAGGATAAACCTCCATGGTGTTCAGTAGGGTTAGGCTTTAGGGTTAGGGCTAGGGTTTAGGGTTAGGGTGAACAAGAACAAGGATAATCATCCATGGTGTTCAGTAGGGTTAGGGTTTGTGGTCAACGGCTCCCTGCGGGAAACCAATACGCTACTGCCTCCTAACGCTCGTTGGCGTTACCAGAGATCACAGAAGGTAGTGTTGCGCTCTCACATCGTACATCCAGTTGAGATCCGTATGCACTAAAGTACTTTTGTCAGTAGCGTATGGTGCGAGACCTCTGAATAGTTTCAGAGTTTTGATGTGAGATGTGCTGTATGGTGTATCAAGGTCACTGGGTACCCCTTATGTGTGCAGTTGGATTGCGGAGGATCCGGTGTCTTCGTAGTGGCTAGTGGGTGCACTGTGAGAGGACAGTTGTGAGTTTTGGAAGGGGAGAGGAAGGGGGGGTTGGGTTGATAGTTCAGAGAGGAGAGGTGAGGGGGGTTTTTTAGAGCGGTTTTTAGGATTTGGGGTTCGGGTTAGAATTTGTTTGTGTAGTTTTAAGATTAGGGTTAAGGTTAGGGTTTAGTTTAAGTTTAGGGTTTGGTTTTAAGGTTGAGGTTGGAATTAGGATTTGGGTTAGGGTTAAGGTTAGGATTTTGGGTTAGGTTCAGGTTTAGGGTTAGGGTTGGGGCCAGGGTTAGGGTTAGGTTTAGGTTTTCGGGTTAGGGTCAGGGTTAGGGTTAGGGTTAGGGTTATGGTTAGGGTTAGGTTTAGGGCCAGGGTTAGGGTTAGGTTTAGGGCCAGGGTTAGGGTAAGGGTTAGGGTTAGGGTCAGGGTTAGGTTTAGGGTAAGGTTTTGGGTTAGTTTTAGGGTCAAGGTAAGGGCTAGGGTTAAGTTTAGGGTTAAGGTAAGGGTTATGGTAAGGTTAGGGTTAGGGTTAGGTTTAGGGTTAAGGTAAGGTAAGGTTTAGGGTTGGGTTTAGGTGGGACCTGGGTTAGGTTGGTGATTATGGTCCCCTGAGGATTAGGGTTGGGGTTCTGGGTTAGGTCTTTTTTTCGTTGTTCGGGAAAGTTATACTTTAGGTTATGGGCAGGTTGGGTTTCCGAGTGGCTGCTTATGGATTTTGCCATTAAGTCCTTTTGGGTGGAGAGTTCCGAGTGTTCTGATCCATTTCCATCCGTGTTTCCTCCTTTCCTGTGTAGTCCAGTTGGGGTCGTGTTGGATAATTGTGGCCTTGAGGTTCGGAAGTTTGTGTTTTCTGAAGTGTTGTACGAGGTGGGTGTCTGATTTCCTATTTTTCCTGATGTTGTGTTTGTGGGCATACATTCTGGTTTGGAGTGTGTTTTTGGATTCAATTCAATTCAATTCAATTCAATTTTATTTATATAGCGTCTAATACAACAGATGTTGTCTCTAGACGCTTTCCAGAGATCCAGAACATGAACATAAACATAAACATAAACATAAACATAAACCCCCGAGCAATTATTATATAAACAATGGCAGGTAAAAACTCCCTTAGTGGGAGAAAAGCCTTAAGCCAAACAGTGGCAAGGAAAAACTCCCCTTTAGGAGGGAAGAAACCTTGAGCAGGACCAGGCTCATAAGGGGGGGACCCTCCTGCCGAAGGCCAGACTGGGGGAGTCAGGGACGTCGACAGCACACAGCAGGCAGGTGGAAGCAGCAGCGGGATGACCAGAGGTGGGGGGGGGGGCGTCAGCAGCACACAACAGTCATGTGGTTCTCCCACGTATTGTTTTTGGCAGTGTTTGCATTTGATGAGATACACTATGTTTTGGGTTTTCCTCGTCTTGGGGGTTACAACTGCATATCTTTTCCGGTTGGTGGTGTTCAAGATGATTTTCCTGGTTGTTGCCTCGTCTGTTTTGGTGTTGGAGGTAAATTTGGATCTGGTTAGAAGGTCCTTGAGGTTGGGTTTTTTTCGGAAGGCAGAGATGATTCGGATTTCACTCATGTTGGATTGTGTGCTGTGGGCGTTGGTTAGGTTCTGTTTAAGTTTCTTGTGTAATTTCAAATTGTTGCCGGTGTATGTTGTGATTAGAGGAATGATTTTTTTGTGGGGGGTGGGTGTTCTGGTTTTTGGGATGTTTTTCATTGTTTTCGGGTTTAGGGTTAGGGTTTAGGGTTTAGGGTTTAGGGTTAGGGTTTAGGGTTAGGGTTAGGGTGAACAAGAACAAGGATAAACCTCCATGGTGTTCAGTGCTGCTTCAGGGTTGTTGTGCTGGAATCTGTCTCGGTGAAGGAGAACCGTGTCTCAAACCTAAAACACCGATTTATCAATGTATTAGAATACAGAGATATAAGGGGTATAAGTCAGATTTACAGTATATTAGAGCCATATATGAACAAAGTGATTATATAATTTATATATATATATATATATATATATATATATATATATATATATATATATATATATATATATATATATATATATATATATATATATATATATATATATATGGCAGCAAGGTGGCTAAGTGGTTAGCACTGTTGCCTCACAGCAAGAAGGTTCGACTCCCAGGCCCAGCAGGATCTTTCTGTGTGGAGTTTGCATGTTTTCCCCGTGCTTGCGGGGGTTTCCTCCAGGTACTCCGGTTTCCTCCCACAGTCCAAAAACATGCATGCTAGGTTAATTGGTGATTCTAAATTGCCCGTAGGTGTGAGTGTGAGTGTGTCAGGTTGTGTCTGTATATGGGGCCCTGTGATGGACTGGCGACCTGTCCAGGTGAACCCCTGCCTCTCGCCTGAAAATAGCTGGGATAGTCTCCAGCAGACCCCCGTGACCCTGCAAAGGATAAAGCGGGTATAGATATATATGTGTGTGTGTGTGCGTACAGCACTTCATATAATATAATAATAGTTCACAGATCCACCAACATGCTCGAAACGGAAACACTTATCCAGTCCTAGCCCTGAAATAACATGACGAGTTTCGATAACTGTTCAATACAGTGATATAATACTCAATTATATAGTCAAAATCAAACAAATCAAGGCAAAAAAAGAAAACAAAACAAACACCAGCATTTAGTTGTGCTACTATATATGTATGTACTAATAGAAGTAATTATAATGTATAGTATTACATTATCATTACTTTACTATAATACTACAATATACTCTCGCTTTTCACCTATCTGAACAGAAACTGAAACAGCCACTGTCCATCCACTTTAAAAAAAGCCTGGATTGGATCCCGAATCCCACAGCAGCTACCGCCCCAATTTCAAAGCTCCCTTTTATCTCCGAAATTCTAGAAAAAGTCGTTGCCACCCAACTTTTAACAGTTTTAAATGACCACAGCATTTTAGATAAGTTCCAGTCTGGTTTTAGACAGTTGCACTCTACAGAGACAGCCCTTTTAAAAGTTTCAAGTGACTTAATGATGGCATCTGATGTTGGAAATTGTTCAATCCTGGTTTTACTTGACATGAGTGCTGCTTTCGACACGCTAGACTACTCTATTTTAATAAATAGACTCAATGAACAGGTAGGGATCACAGCAAGGGCTCTTAATTGGTTTTCCTCCTACCTCACGGGTAGGAGTTTTAATGTGGCTGTTGGCACACATGTGTCAGCATCTGCCCCCCTTTTCATATGGGGTCCCCCAGGGCTCCGTTCTTGGGCCAACGCTATTTGCACTTTACATGCTACCACTAGGACACCTTATCAGCACTTTTAAAGGTATATCTTATCACTTTTATGCAGATGACATCCAGCTTTATTATTCTTTTAACCCAAAGAGCCCAACTGATCTTAATTTCAACATTTTACATGAGTGCTTGTCAGCTATAAAGGCCTGGATGTCGGACAATTTTTTATCCCTGAATGAGACGAAAACCGAGGTGCTCATTGTGGCACCTGATAGCCTCATTCCAAAGGTGGTGGACTGCATCGGGCTCCTTAAAGACCATGTCCGTCCAAATATCAGGAACCTAGGTGTCAACTTCAACCAGACCATGCAACTCAACACTCACATCAGCTCAATAACCCGCACCTGCTTTTTCCATCTCAGAAATATTGCCAAGCTCAGATCTGTTGTCTCATACCCAGAGCTAGAAATGATCATTCACGCATTCATATCATCACGTTTGGACTACTGTAATTCACTCTTCACCTGCCTCAACAAAACCGACATGGGACGTCTTCAGCTTATCCAAAATGCAGCAGCCAGATTACTCACCAGATCCAGCAGGAGGTGCCATACCACTCCCATCCTGGCCTCCTTGCACTGGCTCCCTGTCAAGTTCAGGGTCCATTTTAAAATTTTAGTTATAATCTACAGAGCACTGCATGGTCAGGCTCCTCAGTACCTTATAGATCTGGTCCCACGCTATGAGCCACAAAGGGCCTTAAGGTCGGCTGATCAGGGCCTTATAACAACGCCAAAAACAAATCTAAAAACCAAAGGTGACTGGGCTTTCCAAGCAGTTGCTCCACATCTTTGGAACATGCTCCCACAAGCCCTGAGAGATGCAACATCTGTGGACATTTTTAAAAACAAATTAAAAACGCTATTTTTTGAGCAGGCATTTATTGATGTATTATGATTTTTGTTTATTTTCTTTTTGTCTTTTCTTTCTTTCTTTTCTGTTTGTTATTTTCCTTAGAGACACATTGTGCAGCTTTTTAATTACCTCATGTTTTACTGTTTTTTCTGTATGTAAAGCACTTTGTGAGTTCTCTCTGTGAGAGGTGCTATATAAATAAAATGTACTTACTTACTTACTTACTTACTTACTTACTTACTTACTTACTTACTTACTTACTTACTTACTTACTTAACTTACTATCTGGGGAAATACCGAGTTCAGACCTGGGAAGAATGATTTAGGATTTAAACAGTGGTCACATAGAGATTAGGAAGATTATGGACCTTTTATTACAGTGATACACTGATGTCCTTTAACAAAATCAAAAATAAGTTTAATATTCCACAGACCCATTTTTTCAAATATCTGCAGTTGCAAAGCTTTATTAATTCTAAATTAAAGAAGCCACCTACCAGTCCCCCCTTAACCGAGTTAGAACGGCTTGTAATCCGACATCAGTTTAGGAAGGGCCAGATCTCTTCACTTTACAATATATTCTCATCAAATTCTAAAGAGTCATCTGACTCAAAAAGGAAGTCCTGGAGTGAAGACTTAGGCGAGCATGTGCTCGATTGTGAATGGAGTCAGATCTGTGCTGAGGCCCATAATATTTCGATGAATGCTAGACTCAAATTACTACAGTACAACTGGATCATGCGAACATATATTACCCCAGTGAAGGTCTCACTCACTCATTCATCTTCTTCTCGCTTATCCGTTCCCGGGTCGCGGGGGCAGCAGCCTCAGCAGAGATGCCCAGACTTCCCTCACCCCAGACACTTCCTCAAGCTCTTCCTCCAGTTCTTCCTCCAGCACTTCCTCCAGCTCTTCCTCCAGCTCTTCCTCCAGCTCTTCCTCCATCTCTTCCTCCATCTCTTCCTCCAACTCTTCCTCCATCTCTTCCTCCATCTCTTCCTCCATCCCTTCCTCCAGCTCTTCCTCCAGCTCTTCCTCCATCTCTTCCTCCCAGCTCTTCTCCATCTCTTCCTCCATCTCTTCCTCCATCTCTTCCTCCAGCTCTTCCTCCATCTCTTCCTCCATCTCTTCCTCCAGCTCTTCCTCCAGCTCTTCCGAGGGGAGTCCGAGGCGTTCCCAGGCCAGCCAAGAGACATAGTCTCTCCAGCGTGTCCTGGGTCTTCCCTGGGGTCTCCTCCCAGTGGGACATGCCTGGAACACCTCCCTAGGGAGGAGGGACATGCCTGGAACACCTCCCTAGGGAGGATCCAGGAGGATCCGGTACAGATGTCCAAGCCACCCTCAGCTGACTCCTCTCAATGTGAAGGAGCAGCGGCTCGACTCCGAGCTCCTCCCGGGTGACCGAACTCCTCACCCTATCTCTAAGGGAGGAAACTCATCTCTAAGGGGAGGGAAACTCATCTCTAAGGGAGCGTCCAGCCACCCTGCGGAGGAAACTCATCTCGGCCGCTTGTATCCACGATCTTGTCCTTTCGGTCACTACCCAAAGTTCATGACCATAGGTGAGGGTAGGTGCGTAGATTGACCGGTAAATCGAGAGCTTCTCTTTTCGACTCAGCTCCCTCTTCACCACGACGGTCCAGTACATCGACCGCATAACTGCGGACGCTGCACCGATCCGTCTGTCAATCTCACGCTCCATCGTTCCCTCACTCGTGAACAAGATCCCGAGATACTTGAACTCCTCCACCTGAGGCAGGACTTTGTTTTTTTTTTTGTTTTGTTTGTTAGTTTGTTTTTTTTCCTTTCGTCCTATATGCAGTATGTCTCCCTATATATACATGTATGTAGGTACTAGTGTGTGTGTGTGTGTGTGTGTGTGTGTGTGTGTGTGTGTGTGTGTTTAATTATTGTGTATAGGCAATATTATGTTTGCATAATGTTATGTTTGCATATGTTAGTTAGCTAGTCATAACCATGGCCTCGGTTTTGGAGGTGCTGATTCTCATCCCTGCCGCGTCGCACTCGGCCGCAAACCGCCCCAGCACATGCTGGAGGTCCCGGTCTGATGAAGCCAACAGGACAACATCATCTGCAAAAAGCAGAGATGAAATCCTGAGGTTCCCAAACCGGATCCCCTCCGGCCCCTGGCTGCGCCTAGAAATCCTGTCCATAAAAATTATGAACAGGACCGGTGACAAAGGGCAGCCCTGCCGGAGTCCAACATGCACCGGGAACAAGTCTGACTTACTGCCGGCAATGTGAACCAGACTCCTGCTCCGATCATACAGAGACCGGAGACTTAGTAGACCCGGACTCCATACTCACTGACCCCCCACAGACCTGGACCTGGACTCACTGACCCCTCACAGACCTGGACTCACCGACCCCCCACAGACCTGGACCTGGACTCACTGACCCCCCACAGACCTGGACCTGGACTCACCGACCCCCCACAGACCTGGACCTGGACTCACTGACCCCCCACAGGATGGCACGAGGGACACGGTCAAATGCCTTCTCCAGATCACACAAAACGCATGTAGACTGGTTGGGCAAATTCCCATGAACCCTCAAGCACCCTGCGGAGGGTATAGAGCTGGTCCAGTGTTCCACGACCGGGAATAAAAACTGCATAGTTCCTCCTGAATCCGAGGTTCGACTATCGGCCGTAATCTCCTCTCCAGTACCCTGGTGTAGACTTTCCCCGGGAGGCTGAGAAGTGTGATCCCCCTGTAGTTGGAACACACTCTCCGGTCCCCTTTTTAAACAGAGGGACCACCACCCCGGTTTGCCACTCCAGCGGTACTGTCCCCTTCCTCCATGCAATGTCGCAGAGGTGTGTCAACCAAGACAGCCCACGACATCCAGAGACTTGAGGTACTCAGGGCGAATCTCATCCACCCCCGGTGCCACCGAGGAGCTTACGAACCACCTCAGTGACCTCGCTTGGGTGATGGATGAGCACGCCCCAGAGTCCTCACTCTCTGCTTCCTCAGTGGAAGGCATGTCAGTCGGGTTGAGGAGATCCTCAAAGTATTCCTTCCACCGTCCGACAATGTCCCCAGTCGAGGTCAACAGCTCCCCACCTGCACCATAAACGGTGCCGGCAGAGTACTGCTTCCCCCTTCTGAGGCGCCGAACAGTCCTCCAGAATTTCCTCGAGGCCAACCAAAAGTCTTCCTGCATGGCCCCCCCGAACTCCTCCCAGGACCCGGGTTTTTGCCTCCAGGACCGCCCGAGTAGATAGGTACCTGCCGGTACCTATCTACCGCGTCAGGAGTCCCACAGGCCAACATAGCCCGGTAGGACTCCTTCTTCAGTCTGACGGCATCCTGTACTTCCGGTGTCCACCACCGGGTTCTAGGATTGCCGCCACGACAGGCACCGGAGACCTTGCGTCCACAACTTCGAGCCGCCGCGTCGACAATGGAGGCAGAGAACATGGTCCCCTCGGACTCGATGTCCCCCGCCTCCCCCGGGATCTGAGAGAAGCTCTCCCGGAGGTGGGAGTTAAAGATGTCCCTGACAGAGGGCTCGGCCAGACGTTCCCAACAGACCCTCACAATCCGTTTGGGTCTGCCCGGTCTGTCCAACCTCCTCCTCCGCCAGCGCATCCAACTCACCACCAGGTGGTGATCAGTTGACAGCTCAGCCCCTCTCTTCACCCGAGTGTCCAAGACATGCAGCCGAAGGTCAGATGAAACGACAACAAAGTCGATCATTGACCTCCGGCCTAGGGTGTCCTGGTGCCACGTGCACTGATGGACACCCTTATGCCTGAACATGGTGTTCGTGATGGACAAACTGTGACTAGCACAGAAGTCCAACAACAAAGCACTGTTCGGGTTCAGATCGGGGAGGCTGTTAGTTCCCATCGTCACATGACTTTAGCAGCTGTTTTTGTAAACATTGATTTGAAATGAGTTTCTTTACAAAGAAAATACATTTATATAGACAAATGTGTTTTCTTGAGGATGAACTGATTTTGTTGGAAAATTTAATTTCATTTTGTGAGCTTTTCTTCCTGCTTTAACAACTTTTGTTGATTTAAAGTTGTACTAAACATTTTGAATGTTCTGTGTACAATAGCAGAAGTGAGAAATGGTCATAAATAAAGAGCAGTTGTATTTATACTGACAACACATTTCACACCAGTGGACTCTTTTTACTGACGTGGGGACTTCTGAAGCAGCTGCTCCCTGGATTTTCTCTGGGGGGTCAGAGTTCAAATGAGGTCCAGCATCAGCAGATGTGCTGGTCACCTCAGCAGATGTGCTGGTCACATCGGCAGATGTGCTGGTCACCTCAGCAGCAGCTGATCACCTCAGCAGCAGCTGGTCACCTCAGCAGATGTGCTGGTCACCTCAGCAGATGTGCTGGTCACCTCAGCAGATGTGCTGGTCACCTCAGCAGATGTGCTGGTCACCTCAGCAGATGTGCTGGTGTCCTCAGCAGATGTGCTGGTCACCTCAGCAGATGTGCTGGTCACCTCAGCAGATGTGCTGGTCACCTCAGCAGATGTGCTGGTGTCCTCAGCAGATGTGCTGGTCACCTCAGCAGATGTGCTGGTCACCTCTGCAGATGTGCTGGTCACCTCAGCAGATGTGCTGGTCACCTCTGCAGATGTGCTGGTCACCTCTGCAGATGTGCTGGTCACCTCTGCAGATGTGCTGGTCACCTCAGCAGATGTGCTGGTCACCTCAGCAGCAGCTTCTGTGTCTGTGGTTCCTCTCTGGTCCAGAAGGACCGGAGCTCCGTCACCACATGTAAAATACCGGCTGCTCAGCTGAACAGTCCTGGCTCTGCCGTCTCCTGCAGCCGTCTCTGCTCTGGAGAACATCTGAACATCTGCAAGCAGCAAAACCAACCATTAAGGTTCTTTCCTGATGATTCTGTTCTTGTTCTTTCTCCCAGAATCCAAAACGTGGCTCTTTGACAACTGATGCAGGTTCTATGAAAATCCCCAGCCGCACACACACACATACACACACACACACACATATAGTCACTTAGTCACATGCATTTACACACACACACACACACACACACACACACACACACACACACACACACACACACACACACACACACACACACACACACACGCATGATCATATACATACACACACACACACACATAGATATACACACTGGCTTGTTCACCTGCATGCTGGCTCTCTAGTTTTTGGGTTTAGGTAGCGGTAGCGATAGCTTAGCTCAGACTGCGATCAGATCTCAAGATTTAGGTCGATTGCTGTTATTGTTTTGGTCGGGGCTCCGTGTCGGTTTCGTGTTTTGTTTGTGGTATTTTGTTGCAGATTTCCCGTGCTTGACGTGTGTCTCCGTGTGTTCCTGCGTCCTGGATTGGCAGTGGATGTCGTCACCCCCCCCCCCCCCCCCCCCCCCCCCAAAAAAAAAAAAATCACTGGGTTTGTATGTGTATATTTATGTATGTGTATGCATATGTATGCGTATATATATATGTATATATATTAAATATAGTAATAATGCACATATATATATACCTTTGGTTTCTACCGTCATGGTATCAATCATTAATATGTGTGCAGACAAGGTAAAAAAAAAAAGAAAATCACCAGCTGTCGTTGTCGACCCTGTTTTATCTGCTCCGTGACGTCATCTCCACGTGTGTCAAGTTCTGTAAGTCAGACTGTAAAACTCTCTCTCATCAGTGGTCATGTGATTTCCTGTAAATACAGGGAGGAGGAGGAGGAGGAGGAGGAGGAGGAGGAGGAAGGGGGGGGAGGAAGAGGAGGAAGAGGAGGAGGAAGAGGAGGAGGAGGGGGAGGAGGAGGGGGGGGAGGAAGAGGAGGAAGAGGAGGAGGAAGAGGAGGAGGAGGGGGAGGAGCAGCAGCAGCTCTGCAGGTGAAAAACACCTGACAGATTCAACGGTCAGAGTTCAGAGTCCATGTCGACGTGGACGGAGCAGCAGAGGAACCAGGTGAGTGTTTGTTCCGTCTTTTTCTGTAACTAAAGAAGTAAATAGTTAGGGGACACGGTGGAGCAGCAGGTAGTGCAGCGTCTCACAGCAAGAAGGTCCTGGGTTCAATTCCTGCCGGGGACGCTGTGGGCGCTGAGTGCGTGTTCGTTCCCCCATGACTCCAGCTCCCTGGTGGGGTTGAACCCTCAACCCTCACCCTGGGTGGGGTTGGTGAAAGGTCCTTTCTGTGTGGAGTTTGCATGTTCTCCCCGTGTTCCCTTGGTAGCTAATGTGAGCTAATGTGAGCTAATGTGAGCTTCCCTCAAAAAAACATGCAACAGTCCTGGGCTCTACTGCCCCCTCTGGCCAGTCCTGGTTCTACTGCCCCCTCTGGCCAATCCTGGTTCTACTGCCCCCTCTGGCCAGTCCCGGCTCTACTGCCCCCTCTGGCCAGTCGGGGAAACACATGGGGGGATCCGGCGGGAATAACGTGATCCTTGCACCGCTACGTCCGGCCGGAGAAACCCCACCCTGTCTGGTGAAAAGATGCTGCTGCTCCTCAGGTTAAAGAGGAGACCTGAGCTCAGAGCAGGAACTCCTGGGGTTGGGAGAGGGAGCAACGCCCAGCACTGACTTAGCTAGGAGCACGGGGGATAAAATGGGGAAAAAATCAGGATAAAAGTATTAAAAAGAAGTAAATAGTTTGGGGTCAGATAAATGTGTCCTTGAGGACTCTTGTTCAGACCTGTATCAGGTTTAATCAAACACAGGAAAAGAGACTCTGGAGGTTGTTGGGACATTGTTGAGGAAGCAGTTTAGATAAGATTAGATAATCCTTTATTACTCCCTCAATGGGGAAACTCACATGTTATCAGCAGTAACTTAACACACACATGCAGGGAAGGGAGTAAAAGAGTAAAAAGTAAAAAAAAAAAATATATAATTACCGGATATAGACAGTATATACATTGCGATGGAAATAAAAGTAGTGCGAAGGAAAAAAAAACAGTGCAGAAAAGCAGGCAGGATGAGTGTGACGTAGACAG
>NC_084592.1:49771219-49773719 GCF_033807715.1 Cololabis saira
GCTTACTGTATTTTATAGTTATGACGGCCTGTTAGGACGGGCTGCTGTGCCAGTGTGGCACTGTATAGGCCTAGCCAGGCTTAATTTGAGGGGGAGCAAGCCGGAGCGCGCTCCGGCAAACCTGTAACAAATAAATATATACTTTTACGCACCGCTGCGCGCTCATATCAATTCCAAAAACACAATAAACAGCACAACGGCATAATGGTAAAAGTTATACAAGTAGTACATCTATGTGGCTTAAAAAGTACAGTTGGGTTGCTAATGTGTCTCACACAGCGCATCTGTGTGAGTGTGCTGTTGTTTTTTCTTTTTTTTCGTTCCATGCGTAAAAGCCAAAAGCGCACTGGAGATGGGCAATCTCCAGCTCTGTGTGTGTGTGTGTGTGTGTGTGTGTGTATGGTGTGTGTGTGTGTGTGTTGAAAGCGATAATCGTAAATTAGCCTTCGATTCTCTTCTAGAATCAATGGGTAATCTCACAAAAAGTGGATAAACCGACGCACTGTTTAATCATACTCTCGATCTCGTTCTCACCTACGGTGTTGAAACTGATGGTCTGTTGGTGTCACCTGTAAACTCCCTTTTATCCGACCATTACTTAATAACGTTTGAATTTAATTTTGTTGATGTTGAAGTGCAAAATAGGAGGTATTACTTTAGCAGATGTTTGTCTGATGAAGTTATTGTTAAATTTAGGGAGGCCATTGCTTATCTTACGACAGTGCGAATAGTGATGTAGTCGAGGCCAGTGACCTGGGGCCTCATTTAAATGGACTGCGTAGGAGTCATACTAAAAGTGCACGTACGCTCAAAAGCCGAAAATGGCGGGCGCAAAAAAAAATCCGGATCTATAAAACCGCGTGCACGCCGACTTCACGTAAGGTTCTCTTTATAAATCACAGTCCCAGCTGGAAGGCTGCGCACGTGAATCCGCTTGGTATCCGCCCTCTACACGCCCACTTTCTACAAAAATGGAATCATTTTGCATATGAATGAGCTGCTGAGCATGCGCAGTGGCTTCCTGCAACCTGTTTGGCTTCAGAATGAATGAATGAACGTGTCGAGCCACCGTGCCACTGAATTTCACTGAGATCTGAGATCTAGATGTTGTTGATGAGGTGGAGGACAGGAAAACCACATTATTTTGTGGTCACAGTAAAAGTAGAAAAATAAATAGTATAAAATAAAGCGAGTGAGTGGCAGCACGCCGTTGCTGCTCGGAACGCTGTGAGTCCCCGGCGCAACAGTGGGTGCAAGTCCCCCGTCTTTTCAAAATCATGTTTATTTTCCCCTTACTTTTTACAGTTTAAAAACTAACGGTAGGCTCAGCCTTAAATTGCAAATTATCAAGACACTGTATGAAAGCGATACGAGAACGGCCCCCGCTCCCCCTCCTCCTCCTCTCCCGTCTCCCCTCAGAGCGGCTCAGGGCGGGTTTTATGGTTCTGCGTCACCAACGCAGAGCCTACGGCGTAGCTGCGCGTCGCCGCGTACCCTACGCCGTAGGCTCTGCGTCGTTTTAACGCGGGGCCATAATTTAGTCACCATACACCTGCACGTAAAGGTTTCACGTGCCGCTAAAACTCATATATGAAAACAAATCTGAGTCCCTTTAGGGAAGAAATGAGGGGCTCCGTGGGGCTCCCTAAACGCAGCCCCTCATTTGTCTGTCCTAAAGCGGTGAAGGAGGTTCCCGGCGTGTCCTGCACCGCGGCTGCAGCTCCAGCAGCACCAGAGTCCTGATTGACAGCTTCACACACAGAGGAACACGATCAGCGCTATATTATTTTATTTTATTATTTTTATTATTTTAAGTCTGATATATTTTGTGATATGTGATGACATTATTAAGAGTATGACATGAATATGGCTTCATTTCACCACCTCAAACCCTGCGTCGCCAGTTCCCCGTGTCTTAAGTAAATTCTTACGGGAGGGTCCTAGTTGCCGTAAAGATACGCAGATTTTTCGGTTAGTTTTTTCTTTTTAGATCCGAGGATTTGCGTTAGAAGGTGGCTTCCGCAACTTTCAGGCGCTTTTTCTGCGCAAGCAAGCTTTATAGATGAGGCCCCTGGGTTCTACCTCTGCAGATGTTGATTCCCTTGCTAGTAACACTGCTGATTTGTTGCATTCAGCTTTAGATGAAGTTGCTCCTTTGAAAAGGAGGGTTTCTAGCCACAGGACCTTAACTCCCTGGTATAATTCAGATATCCGCATGTTGAAACAAAACGTGCGTAAAATAGAAAGGAAGTGGCACTCTTGTAGGTCTGTAGACTCCTATCGTGAATGGAAAGATATTCTAATAGTATATAAAAAAGCTATTCGCAAAGCCAGAACAGCTTATTATTCACGTTGATAGAGGATAACAAAAGTAACCCACGTTTTCTGTTCAGCACTGTAGCCAGGCTGACAAAGAGTCACAACTCTGTTGAGCCGTGCATTCCTGCAGCTCTCAGTAGTGAGGACTTTATGGGCTTCTTCAACAGTAAAATCGCGAGAA
>NC_084592.1:49783719-49826219 GCF_033807715.1 Cololabis saira
GCTTTTGTCAGATCACGGTCCAAGTGGCAGAAGATGGAAAATCCATCCTTTATGAGGCTGGAAAAACCAAGACAAGGAAAATCTGCAGTTTCTTCTTAATTGATTAAAGGGGAGGAATGTACAAACTCAAAAATAATATCTAAAGAGTTTTTTAACGTTTGAATGATGCCTCTGTGATAAAGTACGGCTGAGCTTTCTGCCGTCTAGCATTGCCACGGTAACACTATGACAGAGAAAAGTAACAGCCATGGAAGGCACGATGGAGACGCACGTGTTGATGTCTGCCATGTCTGGGAGCACGTTACGGTCCGGGCCGCATTAACGGATGAAAAAACGCTTAAAGAATATGTGGAAGAAGAAAAGGGAAACTGATCCTGGATCCTAATATCTCGCCCGGGCAAACTGGTTTTCCTTTTTTTTCCTGGTGTTTATCTTTCTTCCACATAAACTTATGAATGTAAAACATATACACATAAATAAATGAATGTGCTCTTCCAGAAGCATCAGTTTTATTCCCGTCTGGAGGTTGAATTCAAACAGAAAAGCAGCCGCACTTTTACTCTCTGAGACCACCTGAGCTTCTGGACACTGTTGACTCATCTGGATGTTTTTCTACAACAGTCAGAAATGACTTTAGTGATGAAGACATGTGTTCACAGAGGGAGGAAGAGGAGAGGAGTTGGTGTGGAGGAGCAGCCGTCCAGTCAGAGCAGAACTGTACCAGGTAAGACTGAACTTCTGTCTGCTGATGGAATCATTTCTGACAACTGGAAAGACTTTTGTTCTGTAGTTTCAGAGTTCTTCTTGTCTTTCAGCAGATGCTGGTCTGCAGCAGGTCCTAGATGAACATAAGACCAGTCTGAGGAGCAGATGTGAACATGTGACTGAAGGAACTGATGAAACAGGAAGTAGAACCCCCCTCAACAGGATCTACACGGAGCTCTTCATCACAGAGGGACTGAGTGAAGAGGTTGATACCCAACATGAGGTGAGGCAGCTGGAGACAGCTTCCAGGATGAAGAGCCACCATGACGCTCCAATCAGGTGCCAGGACATCTTTAAAGCCTTACCTGACCAACGTGGAGCCATCAGAGTGGTTCTGACCAACGGCGTCGCTGGCGCTGGGAAAACCTTCTCGGTTCAGAAGTTCTCTCTGGACTGGGCCGAGGGCTGGGAGAACCAAGACGTCACCGTGGTGATTCTGCTCTCGTTCAGGGAGCTGCACCTGATCAGAGATGAGCAGCTCAGTCTTCTCAGGCTGATCCGGGTTTTCCATCCATCGTTCCAGAAGCTCACAGCAGAGCAGCTGGCTGCCGGGAAACCGTTGTTCATCTTTGACGGCCTGGATGAAAGCAGACGTTCCCTGGACTTCAACAACGGTCCGGTGGTGTCTGACGTCACACAGAGCTCATGGGTCAACGTGCTGCTGACCAACCTCATCCAGGGGAACCTGCTTCCCTCAGCTCTCATCTGGATCACTTCCAGACCTGCAGCAGCCAATCAGATCCCTCACAAACACGTGGACAGGCTGACAGAAGTACGAGGCTTCACCGACGGCCAGAAGGAGGAATACTTCAGGAGGAGGTTCAGGGATGAAGAGCGGTCCAGCAGCATCGTCTCCCACATGAAGACATCCAGAACCCTCCACATCATGTGTCAACTCCCGGTCTTCTGCTGGATCACTGCTACAGTTCTGGACCACATGTCGACCACAGAGCAGAGAGGAGAGCTGCCCAAGACCCTGACTGACATGTTCTCCCACTTCCTGCTGGTCCAGATGAAGAGGAAGAAGAACAAGTACCAGGAGGGACATGAGACGAGTCCACAGGAGCTGACGGAGGCCGACAGGGACCTTCTCCTGAAGCTGGGGAGGCTGGCGTTGGAACATCTGGAGAAAGGAAACATCATGTTCTACCAAGAAGACCTGGAGCAGTGTGGTCTTGATGTCCCAGAGGCCTCGGTGTACTCAGGAGTTTGTACCCAGATCTTCAGGAGAGAGTGTGAGGTCTTCCAGAAACCCGTCTACTGCTTTGTTCATCTGAGCATCCAGGAGTTCCTGGCTGCAGTCTACCTGCTCCACTGTTGGTCCACCAGAAACACAGATGTGCTGAAGAACTTCCTGGGAGATGACTACTACATATACTCATCTCTGGATGAGTTCCTGAAGACAGTCATGGAGAAATCCCTGAAGAGTAAAAATGGCCACCTGGACCTGTTTGTCCGCTTCCTTCATGGTCTTTGTGTGGAGTCCAACCAAAGACTGTTAGGAGTTCTGCTGGACCAGACGGAGAACGATCCAGAAACCATCCAGAGAGTCATCAACAACCTGAAGGAGATGAACACTGAGAGAATCTCTCCTGACAGAAGCATCAACATGTTCCAGTGTCTGGTGGAGATGAACGACCTCTCAGTTCATCAGCAGATCCAAGAGTTCCTGAAGTCAGAGAACAGATCAGAGCAGGAACTCTCTGAGATCCAGTGTTCAGCTCTGGCCTGCATGCTGCAGATGTCGGAGGAGGTTCTGGATGAGTTGGACCTGAGCAAGTACAAGACAAAACCAGGGGGTCGACGGAGACTGATTCCAGCTGTGAGGAACTGCAGAAAGGCTCGGTGAGTCCAGATGGATCAATAACACCATCAGTTAGCAGTTCACTTCTTCAAATCTGGTTTTGATCTTGAAAATGAAAACTTTTGAAGTCGGATGTGTTTGTTTTATTCTGGTTCATGTTTCAAACACTTGATCTAGTTGATGTTTCTGCTGCTCAGAGATGAATCTATGTAACGGAGAAAGATGAAACATCAGAACCACCGGGGAGTTTTGTTGATGTGAACTTACTGACAGTTTTACAGAGAACTCATCACATCAGACATTTTCATTGAGATTATTGAAGAAGTTTACACGTTTAAACGGCTCAGAGCTGTAAACCTACAATAGTTTTATGTGGACACAGTTGTACTTGGTACGTGACTTTAATATTAGTTACTCTGGTTCTGTGATCTCCTGCACCGTCCTGTAACTCCTGTGGGTCAGTCTGGCTTTAAATCAGACTTTATTACAACTGACATCATGTTTTCTCTCATCACAGATTGGTTGGTTCTGAACTCTCAGAGACTGAATGTGAAGTTGTTGCGTCCGCTCTGAAGTCCAACCCCTCCCATCTGACAGAACTGGACCTGAGTAAGAACCAGAAACTGCAGGATTCAGGAGTGAAGGTTCTGTCTGGTGGACTGGAGAGTCCAAACTGTAGACTGGAGACTCTGAGGTCAGTTCATGGAGAAGTTTACACATTTATCCACTTATCATCCTCCAGATATGTAACTGTCTCTAAAGGTTCTGTCTCTAACAGAATAGAATAGAATAAAATACAAAAATAAAAATAGAAGAGAATAGAATATGTAAGGGATAATGCCCGACGAGGTGAACATTATCAGAAATATATGGACGACACAGGGCGGTTTGCCCCCACGTCGTCCATATATTTATGTTAATGTCACCTGGAAGAACATTATCCGCTTATACCACGGTCACTTACCAAAAACCTAAATATTAAATCAGTTATTCATGCTTTAATGTGTTTTCAGTGTAAACCATTAGTTTTATAACCAGCCACAGCTGAGCGACTATTTAATCTATCATTCGCAGCCGTTGGAACCTGGTAAGATACAATGTTTTTTAACAAGCCAGAACTCTGTTTCCTTGGTAACGGGAGATACTCTAGTCCGTTTCCTTGGTAACGGGAGATATTCTAGTCCGTTTCCTTGGTAACGGGAGATATTCTAGTTCGTTTCCTTGGTAACGGGAGATATTCTAGTCCGCTCAGCTCCACTCCGATAGTTTCTTTTCACTCCTCTTCTGCATCCCAGTCATCAAAATTGTTCTTCTCTGAATCTCTGTTGCCGTGGTTACCACCTGAATCTCCGTTGCCGTGGTTACCACCTGAATCTCCGTTGCCGTGGTTACCACCTGGCGGTTGATCCATCATAATGATGTTAAAGTTATCAGGCAATTTGACCAAACTTGTTTTCTAGATGGAGATTATCACTTTTAACCTCCACCTGCCAGCCAATCAGAATCCAGTATTCACACAGACCGTGGTATAAAGTAAAATTAAATAAAATACTAAAATGATAAAATAGAATAGAATAAAAATAGAATAGAATAGAATATAGTAGAAGAATAAAATATAGTAGACAAATAGAATAGAATAGAAAATAATAGAATGGAATAGAATAGAATACAATAGAGGTTTATTAGCATTTGCACCAGACAGTACCCGTACATTGGAATTCTTTTGCGTTCTCTCAAAGTTAGGCAAGTCAGAAATACACATAAATAACAAAAGGATAAATAACTATATAACAACAATCAACATATATTGCAATAACAACAATGTACATATAATACAAAAATATATAAACCGGTATACAATGTCCTTGTATAGCTGAGGACCCTGAGTTGCTGAGCTTTCTTCACCAGAGCTGCTGGCTTCTTTTGTTCTGTCCAGGTTCAGAACCAGATCATTGTCTCCCCATAGACTAAACCAGCTGATGGTCCAGTCTTAGTCCTGGACCAGCAGGTCCAGACTAAACCAGCTGATGGTCCAGTCTTAGTCCTGGACCAGCAGGTCGGTGTGATCTGATCATCAGCAGGTTCCTCTAACGGAGCCAAAGCTCCATCAGGATTTGCTGGTTCCATCGTTGAGCTCCTTTAGTTGTTTGTTCAGATCATGTGGTTGATTGTGAGATTGTTGCAGCTCCAGGTCCAGGTCCAGGTCCAGGTCCAGGTCCAGGTCCAGGTCCAGGACCAGGACCAGGTCCAGGTCCAGGTCCAGGTCCAGGTCCAGGTCCAGGTCCAGGTCCAGGTCCAGGTCCAGGTCCAGGTCCAGGTCCTGGTCCAGGTCCAGGTCCAGGTCCAGGTCCAGGTCCAGGTCCAGGTCCAGGTCCAGGTCCAGGTCCAGCTCCAGGTCCACTCTTGTGTAACTTATCTGGTGATGTGGGGACTGTCGTGTCCTTCACGTGGTCCTGAACTTATTGATGACGTCACGTTTCCTCATATTCTGCACTTCACTGCATCACCAGTGAGTGTCGCCAACGGACAAAACCTCAGAAAAGTGCGTACACCAGACATGATGTGTGCGTGAAGGACCGCAACTTTCTACGTTCAAATCACTTTTTGAACATCTGACCGTGAGCGTAGAAAGTGGCGTACGCACGTTTTTCGTGCGCCGCACGTTTTGTACATGAGGCCCCTGGTGTTGCAGAATTGAGGGCCAATGCCACCGCATCGTCCACTGATCTGTTGGAGCGGTAGGCAAACTGAAGAGGTCAACGGTGTCTGGCAGCACAGAGTTGAGCTGTCGGAGGACCAGCTTCTCCAGACTCTTCATAGCAACTGAAGTGAGTGTCACAGGTCTGAATCCCAGTACATCAGGTCAGAGAACATGTTTGATAAGTACTTTTTACTTTCTTGTGTTTTTAGTCTGCAGTTTCCTGAAGCTGAACTAGTTTTAAAACAGCTGGATTATTTCATGAGGTGAGATTACAGAACCCAAAAACAGGAGACCCAAAGGTGACAGAGGGCAGCAAAGAAAACAGAGATAATCCTTAAGGTGACTGGAAGGCGTGCAGACCGACAACCAGCACAGAGCCCCCTCAGGGACTGACACCACCCTCCAGTGGGGGGGCTACAACCTGAGCATCGGCACCTACAGAGCTTCTACAACATTCTACCAGCTACTGTAAGGCTGTTGGCTCTGGACACCAAGGAGGGAACCCCCATTCTCTCACTCAGAACAATGAGCCCCCCGGGACTCTGGGACAGGCATAATACTTCCTAGGTAGCTGTTTTTAACTTGTACAAATGCCAGTAAACTCTATTTTATTCTATTCTATTCTATTCTATTCTATTCTATTCTATTCTATTCTATTCTATTCTATTCTATTCTATTCTATTCTATTCTGTTCTAATCTGTTCTATTCTAGCAGAAAACTCCAGGATGTTCATTAAAAGGTGAATGTGCCAGAGGAACAACCAGGAACCAACATCATGGATATAATAGGATTTTAAACCTGTTTTATAAAGTCCAGATACCAGTGATGACCCACATGAACCTGATGACAAAGTTGATATTTAAAGAACTTGCTTTTTGTTCAGATTGCAGGACTGCAGGTTGTCAGAGATCAGCTGTTCTTATCTGGTCTCAGCTCTGAAGTCCAACCCCTCCCACCTGAAACATCTGGACCTGAGTCTGAACCAGCTGCAGGATTCAGGAGTGAAACATCTGAGTGGATTTCTGGAGAGTCCAGACTGCAGACTGGAGACTCTGAGGTGAGTTCACAGATTTAAAACAACTAGAGGTTTACTAACACTAACTAGAGGTTTAATAAACACTAACTAGAGGTTTACTGACACTAACTAGAGATTTACTAAACACTAACTAGAGGTTTAATAAACACTAACTAGAGGTTTACTGACACTAACTAGAGGTTTACTAACACTAAATAGAAGTTTACTAACACTAACTAGTAGTTTACTAACACTAACTAGTAGTTTACTAACACTAACTAGATGTTTACTAACACTAAATAGAAGTTTACTAACACTAACTAGTAGTTTACTAACACTAACTAGAGGTTTACTAAACACTAACTAGATGTTTACTAACACTAAGTAAAGGTTAACTAACACTAACTAGTAGTTTACTAACACTAACTAGTAGTTTACTAACACTAACTAGAGGTTTACTAACACTAACTAGAGGTTTACTAACACTAACTAGAGGTTTACTAACACTAACTAGTAGTTTACTAACACTAACTAGTAGTTTACTAACACTAACTAGTAGTTTACTAACACTAACTAGAGGTTTACTAAACACTAGCTAGATGTTTACTAACACTGACTAAAGGTTTACTAACACTAACTAGTAGTTTACTAACACTAACTAGTAGTTTACTAACACTAACTAGTAGTTTACTAACACTAACTAACTACTAAAGCTGAAGAAACGCCCACAGCAGCTACCGGGTGGTCCTGGTTGATTTCTACTCTGATCCTGATATTTTACTGCTAAAGAAGCTCATAAAGTCGTCACTACTGAGAGCTACAGGAATCTCGGCTCAACACAGTTGTCTCTTTGTCAGCCTGGCTACAGCGCTGAACAGAAACATTTTCCATCCCCCGCCAACACACATATAACAAAGACAACCACAACACAAAGTTACTCCCTTAACCCCTCTTCCCCTCAATCATTTCATTTCTTTACATCAGTTTATCTCCCCTTCCCTTTTATATATTACAAAGACTGCTTTTCTGTACTTACTTTTAAATTGACCGACACTTTGACTAAGTTTAATTCCATCAGCTAAACTGTTCCACAGAATAAACCCTCCAACAGAAACACACATACTTTTAAGAGTTGAACTTACACTTTGTTGTTGCAACTTAAGTTTTCCTCTTAAGTCATACCGTTTATAGTTGGGTCATCTTTAGCAGTTCCGTGACCGTGGAGAGCGAAGGTTGGTTTCTCACTGGATTTGTCATCTATAAAGGCTAAATAAGAAATTGAGCCGGGGTGCCCCTCGCAAAAATGTGGGGAAAATTTGTGAGAGCCCTAAATCCAAAATAGCTACTGACAGCCAAGCTGGAAATTAGCTTTTTAATGGTTTGGCCCACAGTGCTGCATAATACATGGTTTCTGAGAATATTTGGGTCAAGAAATTCATAAATGATGTAAATTTATTGATTTGACCTATTTTTCACCTTCAAATTCAAGATGGCCACAAATTTTTGACTCTTTAAATGTCCATTTTTCAAAATCGTCATGGAGCCTTAATATTAGGCTCAAATTAAAGCTCTGCTCATACTGAGTTCAGTTATGGATAGTAAAATTACAACTTTCACAGAGGTCATCAGATGTCTGGGGTCGAACCAATGAAAGAAGGGAGACAGAAGATTCTGTAGTTTGGAGTTACTTTTTATTAACACGGACACGCGGCCAGGAGGCCCTCACCCTTCAGGCCAACGACCCCCACCCGGCAGGGGGCCAGCCTGCCCGGAGAGACAGAGCCGCCCCGGCCGCCGACGCGGGCAGGCGCACCCGTCCCCCACGAAAGTGGCCCTCCAAGACCAGAGGGGCGCCCCGCCGTAGAGGCAGCGGGGGGGACCGGAGACGGGCCCGGAGAGAGGGAACCCCCCAACAAGGCGACACCCGCGCAGGCCCGACAACGGAGGGCCCCAGACCCAGGCATCCCATTCATTCATCCATTCACCTATCCGATACCTATACTAATAATAATATAATATACTATACATAATAATACTAATAATAATACTAATAATAATACTAATAATAATACTAATAATCATAATAATAATAACCATCTTTGTATAATATAATATTGATAAATTATTAAGTTTTTGATGTCCTGCCAATGGAGGCTCAAATCCTCCATGGCAGGACCCTTCCATACCGCATTCTCACCGACACAGACATACAATCACGCACCGTTTCCCCCTCCCCGGGGGTGTCCAGCACCGCCAGAAGGCACCCCAGGCTGCACGGCGGGCCCCGCCAGGCCCGGGTAACCCGACCCACCCGTCCGAGGCCCAGGCCGGTGAGGGAACGCGGGTGATGTGGGACCCCCTCCCGCCCCTGGTGTTGAGTGCGTGTGATTAATGCCATAAAAACAGGGAGGGGGGAGGGCCAAGTATCGATTGACACCGACCCCCCCCCCTCCCGAACTACGTGTCCTTGTCAAATGTATTTATTAAGTGTTGAATGTGCAGTGTCTATTTTGCCCCCCGAGGCCACCCCGGCGGACACCCCAAGGGTCACGGAGTCCCCACATCCGCAGGGGCACTTGGCCCCGCCCAGCGACGGAGGACCAAGGCAGCAATGCCCCCCCAGTGCAGACAGCCACCCCCCACCCAGGCAGGGTCGGGCCCTCCGGGTGGGACCCCCACGTCCACGGCCCAGCCCCCCCCGGGAGGCCCGGAGACGCCCAAGCCACAGCCCACCGCCCGAGCCCTCCCCAGCCACCCCCCCCACCGCCATGAGGCAACCCCCCCCATAGGCCCCCAAGGCCCCCACCGCCCCCCAGGGGCCACCAGAGGCCCGCGCCCCAGACCCCCCAAGCCGACCCCCAACCCCAAGGGCTACGAGATCACCACCCCCCCGCCCCCACTAGGTAACGAAGCCAATAATCGGGGACCACAGAGAGTGCAATTCAGCCGAGTGTTGTTCAGTGGAGGCAGACATTATCTCACTACTAATATGATCTGATAAAAGATTCCTAAAATGGTTGATACATAAACTGGATTTTTGTTTCCAATTTACTAGAATGGTTTTCTTTGCGATACATAAGGCAGTGAGAACCCGGTGTGTCCAATTAGGATCTATTTGAGTGTCTCCCAGGTAGCCTAATATACATACCGTGGGGCACACTGGGATTCTGTGGTTGATCCATGTGGATAAATCCTCACAAATCTCCTTCCAGAACCTCTGTACTGGTGTGCAGAACCATAAAGCATGCATATAATTATCTGGGGTGTTCTCTGTGCACTGTGAACAGATATTAGAGGTGACAAAGCCCATCTGGAACATCCTTTGTCCAGTATAATGTATTCTATGAAGAACTTTGTACTGTATAAGTTGTAGGTTTGGGTTTTTAGTCATAGTAAAAGTATTTAAGCATATTTGTGACCAAGAAAACTGGTCAGTATTCAGAGAGAGATCCGCCTCCCACTTGGAGATCGGGAGAGAGACTGAATCGTCCAGTTTAGACACTAACCTGTAGAGTTTTGATAACAACTTTAAAGTGCTTAGATTCAATAAATCTATTATCTTAGCGGGAAGTTGTAAATCTAATTGGCTAATTTTGTATGTTTTATTTATTATTGCCTTAAGTTGTTGATACTCTAAAAATGTATTCCTGCTAACTCCGTATTGAACAATAAGTGTATTGAAAGGTACAAACTGTCCTCCTACAATTACGTGCTGTAAATACCGTATTCCTTGATCCCTCCATTGAACGAAGTTAACCATCTTTTTATCATTTTTCACGATGTCTGGGTTGTTCCATATGGGTGTACGGTCACATGGAAAAAGTGAAATTTTAGCTATTTTAAGAAATTCCCACCAAGCTGATAAAGTTGTGCTAATATTAATGCTTTTGAAACATTGATGACGTTTGATACTTTGACTAATGAATGGTAACTCTGAGATTTCTAGTTCATTACAAAACACTTGCTCTGAGTCCAGCCATTGACTATCTAAAGGATGATCTTTTGACCATTTTACAATATACTGTAACTTACTGGCTATGAAGTAATACTGAAAATTAGGTAATTCTAAACCTCCATATTCTTTGGATTTTTGCAATGTCTTTAAACTAATACGTGGAGTTTTATTTTTCCACAGAAATTTTGATACATATGAGTCCAACGATTTAAACCAGGAAAGAGGGGGTTTGCATGGTATCATTGAGAAAAAATAATTTACTTTTGGTAAAACCATCATTTTAATAGTGGCTATTCTACCCATGAGCGAAATGGGGAGAGAGCTCCATCTGGAAATGTGCTCATCATCCTTGATGCTGAAGGGAAGGTCATACTTGTCATTATCGAGGATGATGAGGTATGCATTGGCGTGGCGTGAGAAGATCATAGCACAGATTTTATCCAAGTAGTCACCCCAGATGTACTCTGAACCGTCCCGCTTCCGAGACTCACGGCCTTCAGGTGTGGGGGTGGCAAGCCGCCAAATCAGCCCCATGTCCACAAGGCTAACGTGGTCACAGTCTTGCGCATTGACCCATCTGCATTGCAGAGTGAAAGGCACTCCTCAGTCACTCTCCTCTCAAGGGCTGACTCAAGTTGGATCATTACTGATCCCTCTGCAAGATCCACTAGGGCTGCCAGCCCCGATCTCTCCATATGGGCAACCTTCATATGAGCACCAGATGGTGTACATATCATTTCTCCAGCGAAATTTCGCCTCTTATTGCTGTGGATGGTTGCAGTGAGAGGCTTGATCTTTGTGAACACTCACTCTTGCAGGAAGGTTTCCACCTGAGCTTGGCCATCTGGAAGTGCAGTCTTTACGTCATGCACTAACTCTGGTGAGGCAACCAGGCCAGACTGTAGCGACCTCAGTGTTAGTGAAGAGATGTCAAAGGGATCAGCTTCAAAATCTCTCATGCATGGCTGCAGGTCCTGAACTGCCTGCTCATCCTTCTCCATCCTTGCTGGCTGGCATTCAACATGCTTCCTATGGCGGCGCTGGCACTTGAGGCTCCGCTTCACAGCAGACTTCACCCTTGCAACGTTGTTTGCATTTCTTGTTGTTGAGAACAGTTGGTTCTCATTCTGCAGACTGAATCCATCCTTGCTTTAGCTTCGAGTTCAGATTCATAGTTGTTTCTATCCAAAGGTCGAGTGGCTGACAGGAGTAAGGTAGCCCTGTCATTGACTGGGTGAAGTGACTGTTGAAAAATGCCATTTTTTCATCTGACAGCGAAGAGAGCATTGGCAAATAATCAAATTACCTAACTTAGCTAACGCTAATGATCAATGATAACTTCTGCACATAACATTATCTCTTTGCTGTCATACATTCATAACGATACAATTCTCTTTGGACTAGTGAATAATGTTGAGTATAAAGAACTTACCTCAAACAAAGTGTCTCAATGCAGCAAGGAATTTTCCAGTGACATGAGCGTGTGGAAATTTAAACCTTAAAGAGAGAGCGTGCTCACACATCACATGGATGTGGGGCTAACTGATTGGGAGTGAGGTATTTTTTGTTGAATCACTGCAGAAGACAACTTTAGAGATATTTTATGCTACTGAGAAGTATAAAATAATTTTCTGGTTCATAATGAAATGATGGGACCTATTGATCAACACAGTTCAGCTAACTAATGGAAAACATAGGACATCAGCAAAGTTTGTTTCTCATCAACCACAAACCTTGATCTTTTTGACTTCTGTGTAGTCTGCTTGTTATTTTACTATCCATAACTGAACTCAGTATGAGCAGAGCTTTAATTTGAGCCTAATATTAAGGCTCTATGACAATTTTGAAAAATGGACATTTAAAGAGCCAAAAATTGGCGGCCATCTTGAATTTGAGGGTCAAAAATGGGTCAAATCAATAAATTATCATCATTTATGAATTTCTTGGCCAAATAGTCTCAGAAACCATGTATTATGCAGCACTGTGGGCCAAACCATTAAAAATCTAATTTCCAGCTCGGCTGTCGGTAGCCATTTTGGATTTAGGGCTCTCACAAATTTTCCCCACATTTTTGCGAGGGGCACCCGGCTCAATTTCTTATTTAACCTTTATAGATGACAAATCCAGTGAGAAACCAACCTTCGCTCTCCACGGTCACAGAACTGCTATAGATGACCCAACTATTACAACCTTCCCTGTCATGAAATAATTTTTGAATTAAACATGGAAGAAGATAGTTTTTAGCTTTATACATAATTAGTGCAGTTTTCAATTTTACCAAATCAAAAAATTTTAACGCAAAGGCCTTAAGAAAAAGTAAATTAGTGTGATCATTGAACCTGACATTGAAAACGATACCAGGTTCAATGATAAAGGGCTTTTTTATAGACTAGACTTTTTCCATGCACGATAAGAGTCTACAGACTAACAAGAAAACCACTACCTTTCTGTTTTACACACTTTTTGTCTCAGCAGTCCAGCATTTTCAGTGACATTAACCTTAATAACATCACTTAGTGAACAATATCAAAACATTATTGCTGGTCAAGGACTTCTTAACATTACAACTTCAAAGCTATTTAACTATGAACTTATTTACACAAATATGTTTTCTGAAACATTTATTTCAACACGGTTACAGAAGTGATCAGCTGTTTCTTCTTCATTCAGGTTGGAGGGCTGCTTGTTGTCAGAGATCAGCTGTTCTTCTCTGGTCTCAGCTCTGAAGTCCAACCCCTCCCACCTGAAACTTCTGAAACATCTGGACCTGAGCTGGAACCAGCTGCAGGATTCAGGAGTGAAACATCTGAGTGGATTTCTGGAGAGTCCAGACTGCAGACTGGAGACTCTGAGGTCAGACATGTTTTAGTTTTGTGTTCAGATGAATCTGATGTGAAAGTTGTGTTGACACTAGGGTCGCCACCTTTCAGAAATAGAAATAAGGAACGTCCTGATTTCAGCCGCGCGAGCGCCCAAAAAGGGGATTCCCCAAAACTTCTAAAATTCATAGAAATGTATATGTTTTATATGAAAAAACCAAATACTTTGATTTAAAGTTTAAAGTGCTATAATAGCATTGAACTTTCATGACTGTACAGACAGTCTGAACATGAGCATTATCATAGTAAATGAAACAAAGTCTGCTTGCATTGGGCAGTTAAACAGTTAAATCTAATTTAAATGACAATACAACACTAGAATATTATGTAAATGTAACATGTATAAACACTTTCAAGAGGGAAAACAATTAAATTGAACACACTTATAGAACATGCTAGTCTATTATATAAATAATAAAGTGCTGTAACAGCTGTAACAAAGCCTCCCTTAGAATCTTTTGATTAGAAAACTAAATAAAACCAATAAACATAAAAAAATAAAATAAAGTGCATAGCTTCCTTCAACTCCTTTTATGTCCTTTTGTTATTCAGGCCAGGTTTAAACAGTTCACTCTCACTTCTTCTTCCAGGATTCTCAAGCCAGTTATGTGACTATTTGTATAGAAATGATCTGTTTGAAGTCTTTCAGTCAGGGTTCAGAATGCATCATAGCACAGAGACAGCACTGGTTCGAGTCACGAATGACCTCCTTATGGCCTCAGATAAGGGATTAGTGTCCATACTGGTTCTACTGGACCTCAGATAAGGGATTAGTGTCCATACTGGTTCTACTGGACCTCAGATAAGGGATTAGTGTCCATACTGGTTCTACTGGACCTCAGATAAGGGATTAGTGTCCATACTGGTTCTACTGGACCTCAGATAAGGGATTAGTGTCCATACTGGTTCTACTGGACCTCAGGTAAGGGATTAGTGTCCATACTGGTTCTACTGGACCTCAGATAAGGGATTAGTGTCCATACTGGTTCTACTGGACCTCAGGGCTGCTTTTGACACTGTAGATCAGCATTTTACTGCACAGGTTAGAGCATGTTGTTGGGATTAAAGGGACAGCTCTATGTTGGTTTAAATCATACCTATCTGACAGGTTCCAGTTTGTTCATGTACATGAGGTTTCTTCAGAACAGTCAAGGGTGGGGGTCACGTGATGCACCGAGGAGGATAGACGTGCTGCTTTTGGTCTCCTCGCTGGATTTAAATTAAACAATATCTCTGGTTTTTCCCGATGCTCAAACTGTGGTTAAACCATCTTTAACCCTCCTGTTATGTTCGTTTCTCAGGTACATCAATGCTGTTCCCGGGTCAATTTGACCCGGTGCATGTTTAAATACCCAAAAGATGTCAGAAACCAAAAAAATCCAAACAAACATTGTTAATATGTCATTACTAACTCCATTACTAACTATTCTATCAATATTTAGTGCAATGGTGTTCCTTACCTCTGACAGGTAATGGTTCAATTATTATATGATTCACTCGTTTTTCATAAAAAATACATGTTTAAACTTTTTTTTTTAATGTTTCACCACTTTATTACTTTTGAAAGACCGACATATAAAACACAATAGTTTGCATCACATGCTGCCCAGATTTTGATGCCATATTTAGCTGGTTTGGAAGGCATGTATTGCCTAAATGGGCAGCGACCTCTGAATGCCACCAGCCTTTCATCCACTGTGATATTAGGGCCTGGGTTATAGAGTAGTGGAAGTTGCTCTACCCACTTGTCCCACAATGTCCTAATAGCTGCCAGCTTGTCTCTCTCCCATCTACCAGCCCTTGTCTCTCGATTATCAAACCGGATTACTCTGGAGAAAATGTGAAAAGTTTCCAGAGACATTGTCGCTCGAAATATAGCCCTGCCCGTCTCAGCATCCCAAAGACTGGCTGTCGATTCATCCTTCGACTTATAGACCAGCCAGGATGAGGACCCCCAAATACGCATCGAAATGTGTTTTGTCCAGCTCCTTCCACTTCTCCCCCAACACACGCCTCCCTTCTAGATTGGTCATTTCCAGAATTATTTTCTTTATTGAATCTGGCATGACCAGCTCAAAAGCTGACTTGATGTCAGTCACACGAGTCACTGCCATCCTAGTGGGCCCTGGCACTGTCTTTATTATGTTTTCTGCAGACAGTTTTGCCTGACGCACATTTGGGGATGACGACCACTGTATTTCACCATTTTTTGACATGTTTTTGAGTGTAATGTTGGTAGGATTCCCATGCAGAGAATCTTTTATATGTTTTGCCCCTCCCCTGTTGAGTGTCCAGTGAGTGTGGCTGGAGTTTTCCCGCGAGAACATCCTGTGTGTGTGTGTGTGTGTGTGTGTGTGTGTGTGTGTGTGTGTGTGTGTGTGTGTGTGTGTGTGTGTGTGTGTGTGTGTGTGTGTGTGTGTGTGTGTGTGTGTGTGTGTGTGTGTGTGTGTGTGTGTGTGTGTGTGTGTGTGTGTGTGTGTGTGTGTGTGTGTGTCTGTGTGTGTGTGGATTTTTCCCACGAAAACCTGAATGTTTGTAGCACCTGTGTGTGTGTGTGTGTGAGAGAGAGAGAGAGATTGGGGTGAAACATGTCTCTCTAGCCCCTTTCACACAGAGATTCCGCAATATTGGTGTAAAGAAGTCCTGCCAATACGCCGCCTTTGTTGGTTCACACAGAACCATACAACACCGGCATAACGCCGCTCCCGTCTGTAAATTCACACAGCATGCCGGCGTTCCGCAATCAGAGGCGTGACGACAGCGTCAGCGTCTAGTGGCATGCCGGCATGCCGGCTGTGTCATTCACACAGACCCCGTTTCGGCTCTGTGACTACCTCCGCTGCCGGCTTATTGGTGGGGCCACTTGGCCCCCCCATTCCGCCTCCGTGACTTTCACACAGAACAGCGAGGCGGCTTAAAGGCGCAACGTTCCCGCCTCGAACTGGCTGTGTGAAAGGGGCTACAGTTGCAAAGAAAGAAATAGTCTGACATTTCTGACACTCTTTCACCTCCAGATTGACTGCCGGGTCAAACTGACCCGAACAGTATCTATGTTATATAATCATGCAGGGGGGGGTTGCAAATATGTGAGATGAACCATTTTCATATTATATGTTGATTACACTAATTAAGGCAAGCAGAAGAAGTTTCATACTGAAAAAATACTTTTAACTATTTTTCCCAGATCTTCAAACTTTAAAACGGGTCAATTTGACCCGGAACATAACAGGAGGGTTAAATCGACATAGACGTGGAACATGTCGTTGGAAAACTTTTTCACTATGCCCATAAAAAGAGAAAATAGGAAAAAGAGCATCAGGTCGACGGCTAGCGAAGCGGCAGCTAACCCAGGCGATGATACAGAGCCTGAATCCTGCACCGAGCCCGGAGAAGACTCCGCCGGCATCACTACCGAAGGCACAGTGGTTCAACAGGTGACACGCAATATTGAGAAGATGCTGGACACTAAATTCGCTGATATCCTGAAACCAGTCACAGAGATGTCTGAAAAGTTAGACAAGCTGGTGGGCAGACTGGAGACGGTGGAACAACGAGTCTCCGACCTGGAGGATAACGCAGCGGCGTGTGCGCCACGGCTTACATCGGTGGAGTCAACGCTTAAAACCATGATGGAAAAGCTGGAGAATTATGAGAACCAGAGTCGACGACAAAACGTCAGGATCATTGGACTGAAAGAAGGCACTGAAGGCAAAAACGCACCCGCGTTTTTTGCTGCGTGGATTCCTGAGATCTTGAACGTGGACATGCAAGGGGAGCGGCTGAAGATAGAACGAGCGCACCGGGTGGGACCGCCAGCGGGAGCCGCCGGCAGACAGAGTCCCCGCGCCGTCCTGCTGAGGCTTCACGACTACACTGACAGACAGAGGATCTTAACCGCGGCGAGAAACAAGGGCAGAGTCATGGTGGATGGTCAGGTAGTGTCTTTTTACCAGGACTTTTCTGCAGAAGTTGTAAAGCGGAGGCAAGAATCTGCAGACGCGCGCAGAAGGCTCCGGGAGGCGGGGATCAAATACGCATTTGCGTATCCAGCTGTGATTAGGGTTCTCCCTCCAAATGGAAAACCGATCTCCCTTTCCACAATGAAGGAAATTAACAACTACCTGAAGACGCTCCCTGCTACGCAGTGACTTTATCATTTTACCTGTGACCAGGTAAACACAATAAATATCCTAAAGAACGGTATGCACAACGCTCAGTGAGCAGTCGGTAACATTAAGACAATTTTGTTCATCTTAAATTTAAGGATACTTGTACACAGGTATTTTTCAGTTTACTTTATCTTTCGTTCACTACTGTTTTCTACATAGTCGGCGTCATGCTGGTATTATGGCTGGAATATAATCCAGATGAGGAGACCTGATATATATTAGGTTTGTTTTTTTTTTTTTTTTTTTTTCTTTTCTCTTTCGCTCTGCATCTTTTGCCCCCCCAGCTCTACTGGTATAGTTAGAGTATGAAAAGGTTTTTGTTTTTAGTTCTTTTTTGCTCGGATTGTTCTTGTGTTTTTGGTTTTTTGTTTTTGTCCAGGCAGGATTTCTTGTTAAAAGCAGATCAAAATGTTATAAGGTAAACAAGACTATGCAGCAGGATATAAGGTTAATTAAATATGAATATTAGGTTTTGTACATGGAATATCAAGGGCTCCAATAACGTTGTCAAAAGGAAGGCTGTTCTAAACTATCTTAAAAAGGAAAACATCCAGGTTGCCTTCCTCCAAGAAACCCATTTGAATGAGGAGGAGCACAAAAAGTATCTCAGGGAATGGGTCGGGCAGATATTTTTTACATCTTACTCTACAAACAAAAGGGGTGCAATTATATTAGTTCATAAATCGTTGCCATTTACAGCTAAAGAAAGTTTTAAAGATGCAGAGGGAAGGATAGTTCTGGTAAAAGGAGAATTATATGGAGAATCAGTACTACTTGGAAATGTTTATGCTCCAAATGTATATGACGGAGACTTTTTTGCCTTCCTACTCGGAAAAATTGCTGAAATGGACTGTTCAAATATAATAATTGGAGGTGATCTCAACTGTTCTCTCTCGCCCTTTCTGGATAGGGACCCCCCTCATAAAGATCAATCAAAATCTGGCAGAGCACTACAAAACATTCTTGAAACATTTAATCTGATAGATGGTTGGAGATATATGAATCCTAATAAAAAAAATTACACGTTTTATTCGCCACCTCACTTATCATTCTCACGAATTGATTATATATTTATATCCGAATCCCTAACCCATTTAATAACTCAATCTGGCATTGGGTCTATTGTCCTTTCAGATCACGCTCCGGTCACTCTGGAAATGCAGCCTCTTAGGCCCGCAGAGCGTTCATTTTCTTGGAAAATTAATGCATCACTGTTTTGTGACGATGATTTTATCAAATTCTTGGAAATACAGACAGACCTCTATTTAGAAGTAAATGACTGCAACGACGCTGACCCGAGATTGGTATGGGAAGCTTATAAAGCTTACATGCGAGGCATGATTATATCATACTCTAGTAGGAAGAAAAAAGAGCGCATTCAAGAACAATCAAGAATTGAAAAGAAAATTAAAACACTAGAGGAAGATTTTCGCAGATCCAAATCGGAAGGAACACTTAAAGAGTTAAAGGAGGCAAGAATACTATTAACCAATTTGCTTACAAAGAAGGCTGAGTCTGATATTTTATTTGCGAGACAAAGAATGTTTGAATTCGGGAATAAGCCAAATAAGTTCTTAGCTCGTCTTGCAAGAAACTCCCCCCAAAAAACTTTTATCTCTGCAATATTTGATGAGGATCAAATCCGTCAAACAAACAATGCAAAGATCAATGAATGCTTCCAGAAATTTTATGAAACCTTGTATACCTCAGAATTGGACAACGACACGCTTACCAGTAGTAACTTCCTAGATGGCTTAGAGATGCCTCAGCTAGCAGATGAAAGAGCTAAACTTTTGGAAGGACGTGTTACAGTAACAGAAATTGATAAAGCAATTTCCTCACTCCAGTCAGATAAAAGTCCAGGGGCTGATGGATTCTGTGTACAGTTTTATAAAAAAGATGAAAGCAAAAATTAGCAAACTCTTACAGCGTGTGTTCAACAAATCTTTTGAAAAGGATGAACTCCCAAAATCTATGTACTTTGCTCATATCATAGTAATTCCCAAAAAAGAAAAAGATCCAGAGCTCTGTTCTTCTTATCGACCAATTAGCCTACTTGGAGTGGATGTTAAAATACTTTCAAAAATAATGGCTAATCGGTTGGAAAGAGTGGTGACTGATATAGTCAATGCAGACCAAACAGGGTTTATAAAAGGCCGTACTTCATCAAATAACACAAGACGTTTGATTAATATTATTCACCATCTTAATTTTCATCAAACCCCAAGTGCTATAGTAACAATGGATGCGGAGAAAGCGTTTGATCGCATTGAGCAAAAATACATGCTTGAAGTGCTGAAAAGATTTGGCTTTCATTCAGGTTTTAGCCGATGGGTACAGCTTTTATACAAGACTCCCATTGCTTCAGTCTTAACAAACGGTCTAATTTCCACACAATTTCAACTTAAAAGAGGCACAGCTCAAGGGTCACCACTATCACCTTTGTTGTTTTCTTTAGCTATAGAGCCATTAGCAATTGCTATTCGGCAAAACCCCAATATTACAGGAACAGTGATAGGAACGACACAACACAAAATTTTACTGTATGCAGATGATGTCCTTCTCACACTAACAGACCCGCCAAACTCAATACCTGCGCTAATCAGCAGTGTGAAAGAATTTGGTCATATTTCTGGATATAAGATTAATTTCACAAAATCGGAAATCATGCCTCTTGGTTTTTCGAATGAATATGAACCGGACTTTGTAAAACCCTTTCGCTGGGCACCAGACGGATTTACATACCTGGGGGTTAAAATAACACCTAAAATTAGTCAACTTTATGCTGAGAATGTAAACCCCATGGTAAAACACATTAAGGACAAAATGTTGGGTTGGAAGAAGCTTCCTGTATCCTTTCTTGGCAGAGTCAGTCTTGTCAAAATGATAATTCTCCCCAAAATTATTTATCCTCTATCCATGCTCTTTATATCTTTGAAGAGGAATAACAGTAAATATATAAATAAAGCCATCTCTGACTTCATATGGGCTGGCAGGAAGCCTAAAATTAAGCTAGATATACTGCAACTGCCGAAAGAGCAAGGAGGATGGGGCCTCCCCAATATTACAAATTATACAAACTCAATGCAAGCTAGGATTATCTCAATATGGGCAACTAATCAACCAAAGCCACCATGGTTCGAGATTGAAGCAACCTTCTCCAAACCGTACTCTCCTGTTAATTTACTTGATAAGAGTAGGAGTGAACTACCAATCATGGTGAGAGACAATTTTTTAATCAGTAATGTGAGAATTGCTTGGAAATCTCTACGGAAATTATTTGGGGCTAAACATAAATTGAGCTGTTTAACGACAATGACGGATAATCCCGATTTAACCGATGGGGGCACTGGTTCTAACTTTCATAACTGGTATGAAGCAGGAATTCACCATATTTACGACCTTTGGGATAGGGGAAGATTCAAAACATTTGAATCATTACAGGCCACATACAAACTACAAACAAAAGAGTTTTACAAATACCTGCAGGTCAGACATTATGTATATACAAAAATGAATACTCTCAGTCTTCCAGATGACTTTCATTTACTGGAAAAGACACTCTTAGATAGCTTTAAACAAGGTCACTTTGTCTCGAAATTTTATTCCAAGCTGCAACACTTCACTATAGGCAGACTGTCATTCTTACAAAAATCATGGGAGACTCAATTGAAAATAACAATAGACAGTGATACATGGGAGGAAATTTTACTCAATATGCAACAGACTCAGAGAAATGCAGTATAATATTTTACAGAATGTCTATATATCTCCATATATATATAGTAAATATACAGCAGGGGTCTCTCCAAACTGCCAAAAATGTAAAACTAGACTGGGAACAAGATTGCACTGTCTTTGGGAATGTGAGAAGATTCAAAGTTTCTGGCAAACTGTATGTGACGAGGCTAGTGGGATAATAGAACAACAATTTCAGCCAAACCCACTTCTATGTCTACTGGGAAGTGTCCCTAAATCACTATCACGGTATAAGAACACCTTACAGTTCTTGCTTATGTTGGGCCGAAAGGCTATTATGACTAAGTGGGTGGGAGAAGAACCTCCCTCAGCACAGTTATGGAAGTCGTTGATAGCGGACTATATTTCACTGGAAAGAGTGAGATTTGGAATAGGTGGTAAGAGGAGCCTTTTTGGAGCAAAATTTGGGAAAGTGTTGAAGTACCTGGGAACTGCCTGAAATGTTGGACTGACTGAGGACCTTGGGAATCGTTAATTTGTATGTATTCTAGATCTGCTACATATTTCAAATTATTTGTATATATACTGCACTGGACATGTATAATTTTGAAAATGTATAATAAAAAGAATGTTAAAAAAAAAAAAAAGAACAGTCAAGGGTCTGTTATGGTGTTCCGCAGGGTTCATTGCTAGGGCCAATCTTGTTTAGTTTATACATGCAGCCGTTGGGAAGTATAATCCAGAATCACGGCATACACTTTCATTGTTATGCTGATGATACGCAGCTCTACTTGTCTATGAAGCCGGATGAAACAGAACCGTTAGTTAAACTTCAGGCATGTCTTAGGGACATCAAGGACTGGATGTCCAGAAATTTCTTGCTTCTAAATTCAGATAAAACAGAGGGTATCATTCTTGGTCCAGAGCATCTTAGGAAGGGATTAGATAGTGTTGCGATGGCTTCCAGTGCAACTGTGAGAAACCTTGGTGTTATTTTCGATCAGGATTTGTCGTTTAAACCATATGTCAATCAGGTTTGTAAAATAGCCTTTTTCCATCTCCGTAATATTGCAAAGATTAGGAAAATCCTCTCGCAGAGTGATGCAGAAAAACTAGTTCATGCGTTTGTATCTTCTAGACTGGATTACTGTAATGTGTTGTTAGCAGGATGTCCAAGTAATTTGCTGAATAGGCTCCAGCTGATCCAAAATGCAGCAGCACGAGTACTGACAGGAATTAGCAGGAGAGACCACGTCTCTCCAGTGTTAGCATCGCTCCATTGGTTACCCGTAAAATTCAGAATCAATTTAAAATTGTATTACTTGCGTATAAAGCCCAAAACGGCTTAGCTCCGCATTATTTGCAAGACCTGATAGTGCCTTATGTTCCTGTCAGAGCTCTCCGCTCCCAGGGTGCAGGTTTACTCGTAGTTCCTAGAGTATCTAAATGTAGATTTGGAGGGCGGGCGTTCTGCTATCAGGCAACATTACTATGGAACCAACTTCCAATCTGGGTTAAGGAGGCTGACACCACCTCCACCTTTAAAACTAAACTTAAAACCTTTCTGTTTAGTAAAGCCTATAGTTAGTGTTTAGTAAACCTCTAGCTGGTGTTGGTAAATCTCTAGGTAGTGTAAACTTTAGTGTGTCAGAGTCGCTCCTGTAGTTTCTTGTGCTGGCCCCCCCTTCTCCTCCCTTTTCTCTCTTTTGTCCATGTTGCAGCATCCTTTTCCCGGACACCGGAACCTGCAGTGTGGGAGTGAGAGGGGCAGGGTAACGGCCCCTTTTGGGCGGGGGAGAGGTTTGTCCGTCAAGACTCCTCTCCCTGGCCCTGCCCCCTCTCAACCTTTCCCTGAACCTGCACCCCAACCTGGGACTTGCTGATTGGACCGGAGCTTCGGGAGCTGCGTGCTGGCCTGCGGTCCCCACCCCTGGTCATCCCGTTGCTGCTTCCACCTGCCTGCTGTGCTGTTGCCGTCCCTGACCCACCAGTCTGGCCCTCGGCAGGAGGGTCCCCCCTGATGATCCTGGTCCTGGTCCTGGTTTCTTCCTCCTAAAGGGGAGTTTTTCTTGCCACTGTTTGGCTTAAGGCTTTTTTCCCACTAGGGGAGTTTTTACCTGCCATTGTTTATGTAATAACTGCTCGGGGGTCATGTTCTGGGTATGGGTCTCTGTAAAGCGTCTAGAGACAACTCTGTTGTATTAGACGCTATATAAATAAAATTGAATTGAATTGAATTGAAAAAATTGTTACTTCTTGCAGCTGAGCAACTCCTTGTCTTTCATAACTGTGGAACTCCGAACAGTCTGCTCACTCTTCATGAGCTCCACTCAGCAAAGCACAATTTTTTAAGCCTTTATTTGTTATAATTTTAATGATTTAATTCTATATTGAATTAATAAAATATTCAAATTTTTTGAGATTATCTATTTGGGGTTTTCATAAACTGTGGGCCATAATCATCAAAATTATAACAAATAAAGGCTTGAAATATCTCACTTTGAATGTAGTGAGAAATAATATATTTGTTTCACCTTTAGTTGAATTTACTGAAACAAATTAATTTTAGCAATATATTCAAATGTTCCGACCTTCACCTGTATATTGCGGCGGTGCAGTTAGCAGCAGTGAAAGGTAACTAGGCAACGGAGCGCAAAGGGGCGGGCCGTCTGCAGGTCAGTCTGCAGGGCCGTCTGCAGGGCCGTCTGCAGGGCCGTCTGCAGGGCCGTCTGCAGGGCCGTCTGCAGGGCCGTTTGCAGGGCCGTCTGCAGGGCCGTCTGCAGGACCGTCTGCAGGGCCGTCTGCAGGGCCGTGTGCAGGGCCGTGTGCAGGGCCGTCTGCAGGGCCGTCTGCAGGGCCGTGTGCAGGGCCGTCTGCAGGGCCGTCTGCAGGGCCGTCTGCAGGGCCGTGTGCAGGGCCGTGTGCAGGGCCGTCTGCAGGGCCGTCTGCAGGGCCGTGTGCAGGGCCGTCTGCAGGGCCGTCTGCAGGGCCGTCTGCAGGGCCGTCTGCAGGGCCGTGTGCAGGGCCGTCTGCAGGGCCGTCTGCAGGGCCGTCTGCAGGGCCGTCTGCAGGGCAGGCAGAGAGCGCAGACAGAGAGCGAACCAACATATGTTGCTGTCTTTAATAAATCCTGTCCTTTATTTTGTTCATTATTGTTAGTTCGTTGACAGACGTGCATGGGACAATTGTGAAATACGGAATCAACTGCATTCCATATTGGTTCAATACGGAATGCAACTTTTAATTCCCTATTCCGTAACAATTCCGTATTTCCAGGAACGGGTGGCGAGCCTAGTTGACACTGACCTGCAGACATCAGGCTGATCTCCTGCTGATCCACACTGACCATCTGACTGCTCTGGTTTCTTCTTCTCTGGTATCTTTGTGCAGCTTGCAGTGCTGCGGTCTGTCAGGGATCAGCTGTTCTTCTCTGGTCTCAGCTCTGAAGTCCAACCCCTCCCATCTGAAACATCTGGACCTGAGATTCAACTACCAGCTGCAGGCTGCAGATGTGGAGCAGCTGTCTGGTCTGGTGCGGAGTCCAGACTACCAGCTGCAGACTCTCAGGTCGGTTCTGACTGGAGCTTTTAGAGTTTTCTTGGAGGTTTTGGTCTCCTCAAACAGAGAAGACTCCGTCAGTCCAGGTGAAGGAGTTTCAGGTGTTGATCGTCTGAACCTCCTGCTGCTTCTTCATCATTCACTCACATTTCATGTGAAACCTGCTGTGATCCATGTGTGTTCTGTTAGAACCACACACACCTCACCGTCACACATGTGTGTTAGAACCACACACACCTCACCATCACACACGTGTGTTCTGTTAGAACCACACACACCTCACCGTCACACATGTGTGTTAGAACCACACACACCTCACCGTCACACATGTGTGTTAGAACCACACACACCTCACCGTCACACACATGTGTGTTAGAACCAAACACACCTCACCGTCACACACGTGTGTTAGAACCACACACACCTCACCGTCACACATGTGTGTTAGAACCACACACACCTCACCGTCACACATGTGTGTTAGAACCACACACACCTCACCGTCACACATGTGTGTTAGAACCACACACACCTCACCGTCACACATGTGTGTTAGAACCACACACACCTCACCGTCACACATGTGTGTTAGAACCACACACACCTCACCGTCACACATGTGTGTTCTGTTAGAACCACACACACCTCACCGTCACACATGTGTGTTAGAACCACACACACCTCACCGTCACACATGTGTGTTAGAACCACACACACCTCACCGTCACACATGTGTGTTCTGTTAGAACCACACACACCTCACCGTCACACATGTGTGTTAGAACCACACACACCTCACCGTCACACATGTGTGTTCTGTTAGAACCACACACACCTCACCGTCACACATGTGTGTTCTGTTAGAACCACACACACCTCACCGTCACACATGTGTGTTCTGTTAGAACCACACACACCTCACCGTCACACATGTGTGTTCTGTTAGAACCACACACACCTCACCGTCACACATGTGTGTTCTGTTAGAACCACACACACCTCACCGTCACACATGTGTGTTAGAACCACACACACCTCACCGTCACACATGTGTGTTAGAACCACACACACCTCACCGTCACACATGTGTGTTAGAACCACACACACCTCACCGTCACACATGTGTGTTAGAACCACACACACCTCACCGTCACACACGTGTGTTAGAACCACACACACCTCACCGTCACACATGTGTGTTAGAACCACACACACCTCACCGTCACACACGTGTGTTAGAACCACACACACCTCACCGTCACACATGTGTGTTAGAACCACACACACCTCACCGTCACACATGTGTGTTAGATCCACACACACCTCACCGTCACACATGTGTGTTAGAACCACACACACCTCACCGTCACACATGTGTGTTAGAACCACACACACCTCACCGTCACACATGTGTGTTCTGTTAGAACCACACACACCTCACCGTCACACATGTGTGTTCTGTTAGAACCACACACACCTCACCGTCACACATGTGTGTTAGATCCACACACACCTCACCGTCACACATGTGTGTTAGAACCACACACACCTCACCGTCACACATGTGTGTTCTTTTAAAACCACACACACCTCACCATCACACATGTGTGTTCTGTTAGAACCACACACACCTCACCGTCACACATGTGTGTTCTGTTAGAACCACACACACCTCACCGTCACACATGTGTGTTAGAACCACACACACCTCACCGTCACACATGTGTGTTAGAACCACACACACCTCACCGTCACACATGTGTGTTAGAACCACACACACCTCACCGTCACACATGTGTGTTAGAACCACACACACCTCACCGTCACACATGTGTGTTAGAACCACACACACCTCACCGTCACATGTGTGTTCTGTTAGAACCACACACACCTCACCGTCACACATGTGTGTTCTGTTAGAACCACACACACCTCACCGTCACACATGTGTGTTAGAACCACACACACCTCACCGTCACACATGTGTGTTCTGTTAGAACCACACACACCTCACCGTCACACATGTGTGTTCTGTTAGAACCACACACACCTCACCGTCACACATGTGTGTTCTGTTAGAACCACACACACCTCACCGTCACACATGTGTGTTAGAACCACACACACCTCACCGTCACACATGTGTGTTCTGTTAGAACCACACACACCTCACCGTCACACATGTGTGTTAGAACCACACACACCTCACCGTCACACATGTGTGTTAGAACCACACACACCTCACCGTCACACATGTGTGTTAGAACCACACACACCTCACCGTCACACATGTGTGTTAGAACCACACACACCTCACCGTCACACATGTGTGTTCTGTTAGAACCACACACACCTCACCGTCACACATGTGTGTTCTGTTAGAACCACACACACCTCACCGTCACACATGTGTGTTAGAACCACACACACCTCACCGTCACACATGTGTGTTAGAACCACACACACCTCACCGTCACACATGTGTGTTAGAACCACACACACCTCACCGTCACACATGTGTGTTAGAACCACACACACCTCACCGTCACACATGTGTGTTAGAACCACACACACTTCACCATCACACATGTGTGTTCTGTTAGAACCACACACACCTCACCGTCACACATGTGTGTTAGAACCACACACACCTCACCGTCACACATGTGTTGTGCGTCGCCCATGTGAAATCTGGACTTATAAATGTATGAATATTTTGTGATTTTGAGGACCTGTAAAACCAGACTTTGCCCCTTCTTCCTGAAGTCCTGCGACCCCCTGCTGCTAACTCCTGGTTATCTCGGCCTGGGTCGAGATAGTCCGTTTACGACCCCACTGCATGGCCGGAGATCAAAACAAGGACCCAGCAGGGTTTCTGCCAGGGAAAACAGACTTCCTTGGGGTTTTATGACACCTAAGCAGGGGTCGGGAAGCAGCGGAGCCCTAAAACCAGGCCTCTTTGGACAGACACAAAACCTACCAGCAACCCCCCCAGCCTGGAACTGGCTTTAATGTGCCTCATAAAATGGCGACCGTGCCATGAACCACAATCCCAGCATGCCTTGCGGGATGGGGCGGCGCCTGAAAGCGCGCGCATCCAATCGCAATGAGGCACCGATGACGTCACTGCAGCGCGCGTAGGATCAAAACCCCTGCCGCTGCTTCTTTTTACTCTCTTCCGACCACCCTCTCATCCGAGCTGGATCGTTTGGCTCTGGGCCAAGATCCCATCTCCCTTTCTCCCCCCGGCTGGGGGGAGGTGTAAGGCCCCATCGGGCCGCTCCGTTGGACCTGCAGCCCGTTGAAGCCGCGGTGCACGGAGCCGCCCCCATCGTCTCTTCTCAACCTCATCTCATCGGCGCAGGCCAAAGCATCCCATCTCCTCTCTCTCCCCCCGGGCTGGGGGGAGGCAGGAGGCCCGCACCGGACCGGGCCCTGCGGGGTCCGGCCGTTGAAGCTGCGGTCCCCCGGGAGGCTCCGATTTCTCACTAAACTCTGTTCCTCTTTAAGTTCACAGATCCAAGCTTCCGACGCCCACGCGCTCCCGGCAACCAGATCGGGACACAGCTGCGATTGAGTTCTCTGACTGAACCCCCCCTCCCCGCTCCGAGCCCCTGTCTGCGAACCGGCGCAGGGATCGGGGACGGACGGCCGGCGTCTCGCCCGGCGTGAGCTCTCCCGGGGCCCGGACGGCCGCGCGTCGGCGACCGGCGCAGAGAGGGAAGCACGGCAAGGAGAGTCCGGTCCCCCCGCCGCGCCTAGGAATGCGTGTGAGCCTCCGTTTTGGTCCGGAACCACGGCCCGGCACGAGGCGGCCCCGCCGCTGTCTAATCCGTTTCAGGGGAAGGGACGGGACGCGATAGCCTGACTGCGAAACCCCAGCAGGACCGCGAACCCAGTCACAAACCCGCAGGCACCCGATTCCGGATCCCAGAGGAGACGTGAGCCCGCGTAGCAGTGATCAGTAGGATTTAAGAGTGTTCAGAACTGTGTGTGAGATTGTGAGACCTGGGTGTATGAGTTTAACTGGGAGTGTTACAGAGCTAAATCTGTGTTCAGAGCTGAGATTACACCACCATCATTATAAGGACTGTTTTCATTAATTTGTAGTCACTACTTTCTGCTAGTCATTCACGTTTTAAAGCGCTGTTTTCTGCAGTTGATCACGGTTTAACACCGGGATCACCATCCGTGCTAATTACACGTGGCCAAGAGGGCGCGTCCACCTTTAAAAGACTACAGGAACCCTGTTTGAACTGTAGATGTTCTGTATCTTCGTTATTATTGCTTGATTTCTTTTCGTTTTCATTCCATGCATTTAACGTTTATGTTTCATTTTATTGATTGTTGTTTTTCTTGTTAGTTAATGGTTTTATAATAATGTCGTGTGCCATCAGATTTATTCGGGTACTTATTTACATCTCTTTTGATACCCGTATGTAAATAAACTCTGATTGATTTCTTTATGAGTGGTTGTGTTATTTCATGCAAGATTTGGTCACAAATTGATTTGTTTAAGCAGAGCCTAGTGTTCGGACATCACGCCTTCACTGTTATTCTGTAAGATTTGCTGTTCTGCAGGATAATTCAAATCATAATGAGACTGATTTTCTGCTGTTAGTTATCGAATCCCACCGGAAGTAAGGCCCCGGCGGTGGTGCCCCTACGAGAATTATCATTTTTGATAATACAATTTGATAAATAGTCAACTTTATTAATTATTAATAATTCTTTAATAGAATTATCATTAGCCTTGATAACTGGACAGCCAAGCTACCTATGAGTTGCACAACATAAATGGTGCCCCGTGTGAGGCTCTCGAAACGATATTTGTGACCAGGTTGTATGAAATAACAACATTAATTTTGATCGGGAAAGAAAATATCTTTATTTTTCTTCCCCTCTCATTATCTGATTCCTACGGTTATTTTAAGTTGTTCTAATGGCAACCTCGCTTCACTAAGGGTTGGTTGCTTTGTTAAGTTCTTTAATTTTATTAGTTTGAACTTTTATTTTTCATCACACGATCATTAATCTTGTGATTGATTTCCTCTGCAACCTTACTTCACTGAAGGTAATGGTTGGGGTGTTTTAAGTTCGGTTAGTTTTATTAACCTGAACTTTTTCTACCACTCAATTTTTGTGAATCTGTTTGAGTAATTTCCTCTTGCAACCAGGTTCCATGGAAACTAATGGTTGGCTCGCTGTAAATTCCTGATTTTTATTAATCTGAACTTTTATTGAGGGATCACTATTTTATTAATCTCTGATTAATTCCCTTTTGCAACCATACTTAACTGAAGGTAATGGTTGACTTAATTTCTTTAATTCTATTAATTGAACTGTTGCTGATTACCCCATGTGAGTTATTAATCTTCTCAGATTAATCTCTACTGTGTTTTAAATTGAATCTTTAATTTAAAGTTATTTAAAGATTCCTCCCTGTTAACTCACTTTATTAATTCCTTTCAGTTGGTTCTTGCTTCTAAGGTTATAACCAATACCCCAGTCTCTCAGGGTTTGTTATCGGTTTAATTTCTTCTAATCTGGGTGATAACGTGAGCTGACTTCGTTAATAAGTGTAATCTCTTGCCAGAATCCCAAGCGAAGCGCTGGGGCCTGGACTGTGAGCTGAGGTGTGGTTATTAATGGCAGAGAGCTCATCGCAGTGGACGGAGAACCAGCAGAGGTGACCAGGCTGATGGAGATGGACCGACAGGCAAGTCTGTTCTTAGGCTGGACCCAAAAGTGGTGAGCCCGGTCATCTCATCCCCTGAGCCCCCTGGTCAGACGCCACCATGAGTAAGCCGATAAATTAATTACCCGAAAGGAGCTGCGGCCCTTCCCAGTTTTCACTGTTACTGACGCTGAAGAAGCAGCTCAGCGTCTGCTTAAAGTAAACCAGAGGAGAACAGATCACGATTAACAACCAAGGCGCAGACGCCGTACCTCAGAGCGAGGGGGGTCCCATGTTTGACCTTTGTTTAGCAAAAGAACACTGAACAGCTGCATTACCTTGTATGCAGCGGCCCCCTCACAATTTTTCTGACCCAGAAGTGGAAGCCCGCTCCACACCTGAAAGGGGGGTAGGATACTTTGGGGCGTTAAAAAAAATTCACGCCTACAAACAATTTCCAGGCTTCCATAGCCGACATAAGTTAATTTGTGTGTTTTTGTCACCTAGCAATTAATCAAAGAGTGGTTAAATTGTTGGTTTTTGATTTTAGGTACAGTGTACATACTGAAACCTAACTAACCCCTCCTTTTATCTTTCATCTACCGCACTTTAAGAGTGATATCACTGTGTTAGGTAAATGAATGATGTTATTGCTTTGAATATGTTTTTCTTTTCATATTTTTGTGCATTGCTCGCCTAGTGGACTAACCAGGCTAGCCTCACGCCCCCAACCAGAGTTTATGACCACATGGACTGGTGCACCGTTGTTAGATTCGACAACCAGACCCTGCATTCCGGTTTTCGATTCGAAGGGGGGATGTTGTGCGTCGCCCATGTGAAATCTGGACTTATAAATGTATGAATATTTTGTGATTTTGAGGACCTGTAAAACCAGACTTTGCCCCTTCTTCCTGAAGTCCTGCGACCCCCTGCTGCTAACTCCTGGTTATCTCGGCCTGGGTCGAGATAGTCCGTTTACGACCCCACTGCATGGCCGGAGATCAAAACAAGGACCCAGCAGGGTTTCTGCCAGGGAAAACAGACTTCCTTGGGGTTTTATGACACCTAAGCAGGGGTCGGGAAGCAGCGGAGCCCTAAAACCAGGCCTCTTTGGACAGACACAAAACCTACCAGCAACCCCCCCAGCCTGGAACTGGCTTTAATGTGCCTCATAAAATGGCGACCGTGCCATGAACCACAATCCCAGCATGCCTTGCGGGATGGGGCGGCGCCTGAAAGCGCGCGCATCCAATCGCAATGAGGCACCGATGACGTCACTGCAGCGCGCGTAGGATCAAAACCCCTGCCGCTGCTTCTTTTTACTCTCTTCCGACCACCCTCTCATCCGAGCTGGATCGTTTGGCTCTGGGCCAAGATCCCATCTCCCTTTCTCCCCCCGGCTGGGGGGAGGTGTAAGGCCCCATCGGGCCGCTCCGTTGGACCTGCAGCCCGTTGAAGCCGCGGTGCACGGAGCCGCCCCCATCGTCTCTTCTCAACCTCATCTCATCGGCGCAGGCCAAAGCATCCCATCTCCTCTCTCTCCCCCCGGGCTGGGGGGAGGCAGGAGGCCCGCACCGGACCGGGCCCTGCGGGGTCCGGCCGTTGAAGCTGCGGTCCCCCGGGAGGCTCCGATTTCTCACTAAACTCTGTTCCTCTTTAAGTTCACAGATCCAAGCTTCCGACGCCCACGCGCTCCCGGCAACCAGATCGGGACACAGCTGCGATTGAGTTCTCTGACTGAACCCCCCCTCCCCGCTCCGAGCCCCTGTCTGCGAACCGGCGCAGGGATCGGGGACGGACGGCCGGCGTCTCGCCCGGCGTGAGCTCTCCCGGGGCCCGGACGGCCGCGCGTCGGCGACCGGCGCAGAGAGGGAAGCACGGCAAGGAGAGTCCGGTCCCCCCGCCGCGCCTAGGAATGCGTGTGAGCCTCCGTTTTGGTCCGGAACCACGGCCCGGCACGAGGCGGCCCCGCCGCTGTCTAATCCGTTTCAGGGGAAGGGACGGGACGCGATAGCCTGACTGCGAAACCCCAGCAGGACCGCGAACCCAGTCACAAACCCGCAGGCACCCGATTCCGGATCCCAGAGGAGACGTGAGCCCGCGTAGCAGTGATCAGTAGGATTTAAGAGTGTTCAGAACTGTGTGTGAGATTGTGAGACCTGGGTGTATGAGTTTAACTGGGAGTGTTACAGAGCTAAATCTGTGTTCAGAGCTGAGATTACACCACCATCATTATAAGGACTGTTTTCATTAATTTGTAGTCACTACTTTCTGCTAGTCATTCACGTTTTAAAGCGCTGTTTTCTGCAGTTGATCACGGTTTAACACCGGGATCACCATCCGTGCTAATTACACGTGGCCAAGAGGGCGCGTCCACCTTTAAAAGACTACAGGAACCCTGTTTGAACTGTAGATGTTCTGTATCTTCGTTATTATTGCTTGATTTCTTTTCGTTTTCATTCCATGCATTTAACGTTTATGTTTCATTTTATTGATTGTTGTTTTTCTTGTTAGTTAATGGTTTTATAATAATGTCGTGTGCCATCAGATTTATTCGGGTACTTATTTACATCTCTTTTGATACCCGTATGTAAATAAACTCTGATTGATTTCTTTATGAGTGGTTGTGTTATTTCATGCAAGATTTGGTCACAAATTGATTTGTTTAAGCAGAGCCTAGTGTTCGGACATCACGCCTTCACTGTTATTCTGTAAGATTTGCTGTTCTGCAGGATAATTCAAATCATAATGAGACTGATTTTCTGCTGTTAGTTATCGAATCCCACCGGAAGTAAGGCCCCGGCGGTGGTGCCCCTACGAGAATTATCATTTTTGATAATACAATTTGATAAATAGTCAACTTTATTAATTATTAATAATTCTTTAATAGAATTATCATTAGCCTTGATAACTGGACAGCCAAGCTACCTATGAGTTGCACAACACATGTGTGTTAGAACCACACACACCTCACCGTCACACACGTGTGTTAGAACCACACACACATCACCGTCACACATGTGTGTTCTGTTAGAACCACACACACCTCACCGTCACACATGTGTGTTAGAACCACACACACCTCACCGTCACACATGTGTGTTAGAACCACACACACCTCACCGTCACACATGTGTGTTCTGTTAGAACCACACACACCTCACCGTCACACACGTGTGTTAGAACCACACACACCTCACCGTCACACATGTGTGTTAGAACCACACACACCTCACCGTCACACATGTGTGTTCTGTTAGAACCACACACACCTCACCGTCACACACGTGTGTTAGAACCACACACACCTCACCGTCACACATGTGTGTTAGAACCACACACACCTCACCGTCACACATGTGTGTTAGAACCACACACACCTCACCGTCACACATGTGTGTTAGAACCACACACACCTCACCATCACACATGTGTGTTCTGTTAGAACCACACACACCTCACCGTCACACATGTGTGTTAGAACCACACACACCTCACCGTCACACATGTGTGTTAGAACCACACACACCTCACCGTCACACATGTGTGTTCTGTTAGAACCACACACACCTCACCGTCACACACGTGTGTTCTGTTAGAACCACACACACCTCACCGTCACACATGTGTGTTAGAACCACACACACCTCACCGTCACACATGTGTGTTAGAACCACACACACCTCACCGTCACACATGTGTGTTCTGTTAGAACCACACACACCTCACCGTCACACATGTGTGTTCTGTTAGAACCACACACACCTCACCGTCACACATGTGTGTTCTGTTAGAACCACACACACCTCACCGTCACACATGTGTGTTAGATCCACACACACCTCACCGTCACACATGTGTGTTAGAACCACACACACCTCACCGTCACACATGTGTGTTCTGTTAGAACCACACACACCTCACCGTCACACACGTGTGTTCTGTTAGAACCACACACACCTCACCGTCACACATGTGTGTTAGAACCACACACACCTCACCGTCACACATGTGTGTTCTGTTAGAACCACACACACCTCACCGTCACACATGTGTGTTAGAACCACACACACCTCACCGTCACACATGTGTGTTCTGTTAGAACCACACACACCTCACTGTCACACATGTGTGTTCTGGTAGAACCACACACACCTCACCGTCACACGTGTGTTAGAACCACACACACCTCACCGTCACACACGTGTGTTCTGTTAGAACCACACACACCTCACCGTCACACATGTGTGTTCTGTTAGAACCACACACACCTCACCGTCACACATGTGTGTTCTGTTAGAACCACACACACCTCACCGTCACACATGTGTGTTCTGTTAGAACCACACACACCTCACCGTCACACATGTGTGTTAGAACCACACACACCTCACCGTCACACATGTGTGTTAGAACCACACACACCTCACCGTCACACATGTGTGTTCTGTTAGAACCACACACACCTCACCGTCACACATGTGTGTTAGAACCACACACACCTCACCGTCACACATGTGTGTTCTGTTAGAACCACACACACCTCACCGTCACACATGTGTGTTCTGTTAGAACCACACACACCTCACCGTCACACACGTGTGTTAGAACCACACACACCTCACCGTCACACATGTGTGTTAGAACCACACACACCTCACCGTCACACATGTGTGTTCTGGTAGAACCACACACACCTCACCGTCACACACGTGTGTTCTGTTAGAACCACACACACCTCACCGTCACACATGTGTGTTCTGTTAGAACCACACACACCTCACCGTCACACATGTGTGTTCTGGTAGAACCACACACACACTCACCGTCACACATGTGTGTTCCTGCTGTCAGGAAGCAGCTCCAGGTCCAGACAGAACCTGACAGAACCAGACAGAACTGAGTTACATATTCATGTTTAAATCCTCTCTGAAAGCTCATCTCTGACGGAGACAGACCCCCCTGAAGACACAGACCACACACGTCCTGAAGGAAGACGGGTTTCTGCTGACGGCTAACAAACTAACATGTTGTTCAGGTTTCAGGGACTGGGCTGGAATGACGGCTGACCAGGTGTAAAGAGCCCTCATCTAAATAATTATTGATCCAAATAGGAATCAAAGGGACCAGGAGAGGTGAGGCAGAGGCTGCGGAGAGCATTCAGGAGGAAAGAAGCACACAGGAAGTAACATTAGTCTGTCTGTAGTGAATGAATGTTCTGACTGCAGCCACACAACCACCAGGAAACAGGATTGCAGTCAATCAATTGTCCAGTTTATTTTAAATTCACAAGGGGAATGTTGGTTTAGTGAAGTTTCAGGATGATTGCCATGGTGCTAAAATAAAGAAATAACAAATTAAATTAAAGCTGCAAGCAGCGATGAACGGGCCCTCGCACTCACGGCCACCGTCCCCCATAAGCATATCAGAAATGACACCACCCACGACTTCCTATGTCAAACCATTCAAAAGTTATGGCAGAGAAAAGTATTCTAGGGCGCGCTGTTGAGCCGTTAGGCCACGCCCATTAATGCAAACCATGAAATATCAAATTTATCGCCAGGCCTGGCGCAAAATTTGGAGACTTTTGGGGAACTATCAAATATGGACCAATCAGATGAAGGGGGGGTTCGCTTGTTGGTGTCTAGGGTCGCCACGGTAACACTTATGAAAGAGAAAAGTAATGCGTGTAATCGCAGGATGGAGACGCACATTTTGATGTATAACACACCTGGGTTCACGATACGGTTCGGGCAGTATTAACTGTCGAAGGAATGGCATAAATTGCTCCAAAATTATGCCGCCCAATGCTGTAACATTCAAATGTTACAGCAGAAAATAGGGACAACCAATCAGAAGAAGGGGCGGGGCTAATTTTCACCAATTATGGTCAAGGACTCAATACCGAGTCCCATGACACCACCCACGACTCTTTATGTAAAACCTTTCAAAAGTTATGGCAGAGAAAAGTATTATAGGGGGCGCTGTTGAGCCGTTAGGCCACGCCCATTAATGCAAACTATGAAATATCAAATTTATCACCAGGCCTGGCTTGGTGCAAAATTTGGTGACTTTTGGAGAACTATCAAATATGGACCAATCAGATGAAGGGGACGAGCGCTTTTTCGCGTCTAGCGTCGCCATGGTAACACTTTTGAAAGAGAAAAGTAATGTGCGTCGTCACAGGACAGAGACGCACATTTTGATGTAAAAAAAAACACAAAAATTGCTGACAAAAATCTCTGCATGTAGCCAGGATCGAACTCTCCACCTCTGGCACTAAAGACCGCAATAATCTGGCTGAGCTAAGACTCAGCTAATCATTTCAAATCGACTTACTGGCTTAGGACAGACTAACATAGCGATTAAATATAACAAAGTCTGGAACTGTTTATTCCTAATTTTTTAAATATTTGTAAGGTATAAATATTAGTAAAACACTACTATTTTATATTATTACTTTTTGTGTAACCATTCTGCCGAGGTTCTAACCGGGCTGAGGACGGGACTATTTCTGATGTCAACACATTACACGCAGCTGATTGGTCGGGGGGGGGCGCGGCCGGCAGACGTTTGAATCAGGAAGCGGGAGTCAGCGCGAGAGCGACTGGCGGCTCGCAGCGATTTTATTATAAAAAAAGGACAACCAATCAGAAGAAGGGGCGGGGCTAATTAAGGCCAAAGAAGCTCAAGGACTCATTACAGATTCCCATGACACCACCCACGACTCTCTATGTCAAAACACTCAAATGTTATAGCAGGAAATAGGGACAACCAATCAGAAGAAGGGGCGGGGCTAATTTTCACCAATTATGGTCAAGGACTCAATACAGAGTCCCATGACACCACCCACGACTCTTTATGTCAAACCATTCAAAAGTTATGGCAGAGAAAAGTATTATAGGGGGCGCTGTTGAGCCGTTAGGCCACGCCCATTAATGCAAACCATGATATATCAAATTTATCGCCAAGTCTGGCTTGCATGCAAAATTTGGTAACTTTTGGAGAACTATCAAATATGGACCAATCAGGTGAAGGGTGGGGGCGCTTTTTTGCGTCTAGCGTCGCCACGGTAACACTTTTGAAAGAGAAAAGTAATGCGCGTAGTCGCAGGATGGAGACGCACATTTTGATGTATAACACACCTGGGTGCACATTACGGTTCGGGCCGTATTAACTGCCGAAGGAATGGCATACATTTCGCCAAAATGACACGATTAATTCAAAATGGCCGACATCCTGTTCGGTTTCGGGCATGACTCCAAGAGACTTTTCTTTAAGTTGTCCCATGATACAGGTGTCTACCGATTTTCGTGCATGTACATCAAACCGTATTGTGGGGCTTGAGGAACGTTTTCTAGGGGGCGCTGTTGAGCCATTTTGCCACACCCATTAATGCAAAGCATTAAATATCAAATTTATCGTCAGGCCTGGCTTGCATGCAAAATTTGGTGACTTTTTGGGCACGTTTAGGGGGGCAAAAAGGCCCTCCTTTCGTCAGAAGAATAAAGAAAGGAAGAATAATTCCTACAGATATCAAAGGGCCTTCGCACTGTAAGTGCGAAGGCCCTAATTATCTTAAGAAATAAATCATGAATTCACTCTTAAAGCATGTTGAATACATATTAAATTTCCACAAATCTCTCCAATAACCAAAAACATGATTCTCAATAACATAACTAATTGGATCAAATCAATCCATTCTTCATGTCAGAGACACTTTGACTAAAGAATATAAAGAAACTACTTACATTGGAGGTCAAACCAAAAGACACATGGCAAACACCTGAAAAAACCCTCAACAAACACTCAGTCAAGGTGTGAATGCTTGGAGACAAAGAGGAGAGAGTGATCTTCAGACCTCTTTATAAAGGTGGGAGGTACCAAAACAGATACTGAGCCACCACTGGGTGTCTCCTCCTAGTGGAGAGGAGGGAACATGACCTGACACTTTCTTACACTGTCAATCAACACGCTTCTGATCATCTCAACCTTTATTCCATGGAAGTAGATGTTATCTGTAATAAGTAGATACAGTTGTGATCCAGTGAAAGGACCAGCAGCTCTTCCTGCTGCTGCTCCCTCAGACAGTCCACACCAGATCCTGGAGCAGAAGATGTTCAGCATCGTTATGTCAGATATCACATCTCAATCAACAAGACCAAACTGCTGGTTCCCTTCATGAAGATGCTCCAAACACTGTAAAATAAGTCACATCTGTAACTCCGCCGAGCTAAAAGTAAGACGTATAATCAGCTGAGAGAGTCAAATGTAGTTTTCAACAACAAAGTACTTTATTTACTATCAGGAATATTGTTGAATAGTGTTTAATACTCTTATTACTACCAGTGGGATGATGCAGGTCCTGTAAGGAGTTCTCCAGAACCTCTTCTCCTCCTACAATCGCTTCTGTTTGATTGTGATAAGTCTGTCATTTGTGTTTCATCCTTTACAGAAATATGATGAAATAATTATCATAATTCTGATAGAAATACCAAAACATTGATGAATGTTGAATTTGACGGCAGCAACAGAACCAGTAAAAGTCCAGTCCTGCATTCCCAAGTCCATACAGTCTCCATGATCCCCCGATAGTAATCAGAGTACTCACCACTACTCTAGAATACTCTGTTACCACATTCCTGAAAGTAAACGTAGTACTTTGTTGGCTGTCGTTAAGAATGATCATGTGATCAAAGAGACGACCCGGTATCTCCGTGCTGCGTTTGATGTGGAAGCTTCAAGAATCCTGACAGACGTGTCTCTGAACTGTGGAGTTTCTGAGTGAACGTGAGGGAAGATCCTGGAAACGCCAGGCAGAAAGAACCGGGCCAGGATTTGGACCAGGAACTTTGTGACTGTGAAGCTCCAGCGTTGCCACCACACACCCCTGAACGGAGGAGGAGAAAACACTCATCTAGATGTTTATCTGTGTTTTATTCTTTCTCCAGGTGGGAGCGCTGCAGTTTGTCAGAGATCAGCTGTGATGATCTGGTTTCAGCTCTGGATTCCAACCCGTCTGATCTGGAACATCTGGACCTGAGTAGGAAGGAGCTGCCGGATTCAGATGTGAAGCAGCTGTGTGGTTTCCTGGGTGCTCCAGACTGCAGACTGGAGACTCTGAGGTTTGTTCTTTGACTGAAGTTGTAACAGTTGTGAGTTCTGCAGCCACAAACACCTGAGCTGCTCTGAACCATCCTGGTCTCTGGACTCATCTGCTCCTGACATCATTAGAAACCAGCTGAAGTGTCTGCAGGCTGCTTTCCTCTCCGTGGAGCACAAGTGTGCAGTACAGAGTGGTGAACGATGTTCCCTCAACAAACACGTCTTCATTCCATCCCAACATGAACTGAACCTGTGCAGCTGAATGTTTGTTTGTGCAGAAATCATGCAGCATCGTCTACAAACATCTTCATCTTCATCTGTCCAACATGTTTCATCTGATCCAAACACTGAGATTCTAACGTTTGTACCGACTGAGATATTCAGACACAACATGAGTTTGTATGGATGATCCACTGGTGGAGCTGCAGAGCTGCAGAGCTGAAGTCACTACGTCTTTATTGGAGCAGCAGCATGATGTCATGAATATTGATGAAGATCCTTTTCACTGGTTCTGTTGGACTGCTGGAACCTGCATCCTGGAGGTTCAGCTCACATCTTTTATTCTTTATTCAGTTTGCAGAGCTGCAGTCTGTCAGGGATCAGCTGTTCTTCTCTGGGCCCAGCTCTGAAGTCCAACCCCTCCCATCTGAAACATCTGGACCTGAGCTACAACAACCTGCAGGATTCAGGAGTGAAACATCTGAGTGGATTTCTGGAGAGTCCAGACTGCAGACTGGAGACTCTGAGGTCAGACATGTTTTAGTTGTGTGTTCAGATGAATCTGATGTGAAAGTTGTGTTGACACTAACCTGCAGACATCAGGCTGATCTTCTACTGATCCACACTGACCATCTGACTGCTCTGAGTTCTTCTTCTCTGCTTTAGTTTCATCTTAAACTTCCTCTTCTGATTCATTACATAAAACTAAACATGTGAATGTGTCAGACAGGAACAAATGAAGAACCAGAGATGTGTCTGAACCTGGAATAAAACATCTTCACAAACATTAATTAGCTGGGAAATAAGAAAAATACATTTGATTCAATATTTAAATACAGTAGGTAATACTAAAAATGTGATATTTATCATTTGTATTCTATTCAGAAAAATGTCAATTATATCTTTATCTTAAGGTCTTTTAATAAACCAACTGAATATAAAGTTCCCAGATTGATCCAGGATTACATATTGTATTCCAGATTTCATCTCCAGCTGCTTTTCTCTGCAGCTTTTTCAAATGTTTTCCAGGGTTGGATTAGTTTCATGGTTGATCATCTTGGTATAGTTTTTCTGGGACAGTTGGGAGGTTTGTTGCATGAAAGTAGAAAGAAGAAGTCCAGGATGTGTGAGAAAGGCTTGACATCTCCTCCTGAGTTCATCCTGGATGATTCTGCTGCAGGAAGACGATCCAGGATGAGGAGGTGCAGCTATGTGAAGCCAGGTTGAACTAATCCTGGTACGTGCACGATGACGTCTGTCTTAAGCAGACCGTGAGGTCGGTCCCAGATGTCCTGGTTCACAAATGGAGGACGAGTGTCGCTAATGTTTCACCGAGTGAACAACAGCTTCTAATGGAAACGTACGAGGAGCTTAAACAGCTGATACGTTCAGAAATGTCATCCAGACACTGTTAATAAACTCAGAGAGTCTGACAGACAATAGTGGACAGACTGAATATGTAGTCGTCCAATATATGAGTTATAGAGCTCATTTACTAAATAACTTCTTACTGTGGCTGAAATCAGTCGAACCAACGTTGGCTTCCTTTGACTAACATTAAATTTCATTTCAACAAATACAAGTTTACCAGATATAAAACTGTGAACATGGAAAACATATCTTTCTAGGTTGTTACTATCATGTTTTAATAATTCTGTTAAGATAATTTTGATGAAGATCTTTTTCACTGGTTCTGTTGGAACCTGCACCCTGGTGGTTCAGCTCACATCTTTTATTCTTTATTCAGATTGTGGAAATGCAGGTTGTCAGAGATCAGCTGTTCTTCTCTGTCAGCTCTGAAGTCCAACCCCTCCCATCTGAAACTTCTGGACCTGAGTCACAACGACAACCTGCATGATTCAGGAGTGAAACATCTGAGTGGATTTCTGGAGAGTCCAGACTGCAGACTGGAGACTCTGAGGTCAGACATGTTTTAGTTGTGTGTTCAGATGAATCTGATGTGAAAGTTGTGTTGACACTAACCTGCAGACATCAGGCTGATCTTCTACTGATCCACACTGACCATCTGACTGCTCTCAGTTCTTCTTCTCTGCTTTAGTTTCATCTTAAAGGAGCCGTCTGTAAGAAATGTCCAAAACTGGAACTGCAGTCACTTTCAAAATATTGTTGAGCGGCGTGTACCCTCCCCCTCCTCCCCCCGACCAGAGGTTGCCAGGTAGGAACGTAGGCTGCCATGGCTGCCATAATTAGAGCCGAGCTGGCAACCCGGATGCCGAAACAATACTGACTTGGTGATTGGGAGATAGGTGGAGGGTGGAGCTTCAGAAACAATACTGACTTGGTGATTGGGAGATAGGTGGAGGGTGGAGCTTCAGAAACAATACTGACTTGGTGATTGGGAGATAGGTGGAGTGTGGAGCTTCAGAAACAATACTGACTTGGTGATTGGGAGATAGGTGGAGGGTGGAGCTTCAGAAACAATACTGACTTGGTGATTGGGAGATAGGTGGAGGGTGGAGCTTCAGAAACAATACTGACTTGGTGATTGGGAGATAGGTGGAGGGTGGAGCTTCAGAAACAATACTGACTTGGTGATTGGGAGATAGGTGGAGGGTGGAGCTTCAGAAACAATACTGACTTGGTGATTGGGAGATAGGGGGAGGGTGGAGCTTCAGAAACAATACTGACTTGGTGATTGGGAGATAGGTGGAGGGTGGAGCTTCAGAAACAATACTGACTTGGTGATTGGGAGATAGGTGGAGGGTGGAGCTTCAGAAACAATACTGACTTGGTGATTGGGAGATAGGTGGAGGGTGGAGCTTCAGAAACAATACTGACTTGGTGATTGGGAGATAGGTGGAGGGTGGAGCTTCAGAAACAATACTGACTTGGTGATTGGGAGATTGGTGGAGGGTGGAGCTTCAGAAACAATACTGACTTGGTGATTGGGAGATAGGGGGAGGGTGGAGCTTCAGAAACAATACTGACTTGG